>NC_143587.1:71358512-71661542 GCF_048544385.1 Mastigoproctus giganteus | reverse complement strand
TTCATCGACAAGAGGCGCCTCCGTAGCCAGGTGGGCAGGAGCAGCAGTGAATAGCACATGTTTCTTGATTAGACAGGTGTTCGAGCCCGTGACCACCAAATACGGAGGATGCGAAAAGGTCAGGAAATGACCACAGCATATCCTCGGAGCAATATGGCCTTAGTCGCTAATGCTCCTAAAAACTAAATAACAAACATCGACAAGAAAGAAATGGCGACCTATCTGATCGACGTAGTTAGGCCCAACACCAACAACTTCCAGAAAACATCGAGCAAAAAATCAATAAATGCTCAGGCCTAAAATAGGAAGGGAAAGGTATGTGACATATGGAATTAACAATGAACATCTGGATCATCTTGTTAACCATCGGCATGGTGCCAAAGGAGCTCGGCTCAATACCCAGCAGCAATAGGCCTCCCAGAGAACACTTACATGGAAATCCAAAAAAAGCAGCGATCCTGAACGTCTGTAGGGTAGTAAGAGAGTTCCTCAACCAAAAATAATAATAGTAGCCGGACATAACCGACCACACCATACCATTACTTGTCATGGGGCGTAAAAATATAAAGCCGCAAAAGGAGAAACGTTTTATCATAATAATAATAATAATAATAATAATAATAATAATAATAATAATAATAATAATAAACTTCTTCCTTCACAGAAAAAAAAAAAAAAAATACTGCGAAAGTTGCTTCATTGGATCTATTCCCCCAAGGTCAATGTGCCGGCTATGGCACAGAGTGGCGCCGTGAGGTGTCACTTCAATAACTAACTTTCACCACTGCATGCAAAAGCCATTACTAAAACTGATCCACCTCGAAAGTAACTGAATGAAGATGACAGGTAGAAATATTGAACTGACTTCATGGAGTGTAGCAGTATAAAGTCACTGGTATTCAAGCCTTAGGCAGAGGGGTCAGTTCGAAAAGTTGGAGATAGTCTCCCACGGACGACATTGGAGCAAGTGGCTCTGTCTCCTGTATGACTACCTCAATTGAAGGGCAAGACCACCCAGCACAACCAACTGGAAGTGCTTCCCTCTGAGCTAGTGACCACAGAGGAAGGAAGAAGAAACCAACGCATGTAGTGGAGCATCGAAATTAATGCGTTCATCATGCGAGCATAATGCGAAGTAATAGAGCTAGAGACAGACATGACAGGGCATGTACAGGACGAAACTACACACCAAGTGGCTGAAAAAGTTCAGGACAGTTCAGGTTACAGAACAGCGAAGAGCAGACGAGAGACAGATCATCGTCAAGAAGAATCTGATCGCACCTACAATCTTGGAAAAAAAAGCAAAATGTGAGCGACCAATTACAAACGAATACGGACGCAACGGAATCAGAACTGGAGGAGGAACAGCAAGTACAAGCACTTCAACCTGGAGCAGCTGAAGTGGAAACCGGCGACATCGCGATATCCAGAATACTGGAAGAATACGAAATCCATGGTCAATAACAGCAAGCACGAAAGAATGGAAGAGAGCCCTAACAGAATTCGTGGGAATGGCCCACAAAAACCCACATCATACAGAAGCAGAAACCCAACAGAATCATCCTGTGGTAAGTTAGAAACCACCGTAATAGGCCAATAATTGCCGGACTATCTAAACAAGAAAGTAACACTAGACAATATCCGCACAGCCATTTACGATGCCGCTGTAGCAGCCACCAGGATAAACGGAAGAAAAAAAAAGAGAAAAACATAACCCAAAACGAAAAGTCAAGGAATCACTGTCCTGGTAAAGAAGGATACAGCAGAAGATAGAAGATATAAGGGTGAAGATAGGACAACTGACCCATTACCATCGGGGTACCAGAAGTAAGAAGCAGATCAGAAAAGTGAAGGTCATCGTCAAGAAAGACAACATCCACAACAAACACGAGACCTATAATTAGAGGACCGAAGATTATCTTGACACTCTCAAGCAGAAACTCCTGGTACTCAGCAAGACACTTCGCCGATACTGGGAGATTGCCATGAGGGAAACAGACAACAGGATATTTGATGGAAACCAGAGAGCCTTCTACAGGAAATTCGAACAAGAGAAGAAAGGCAACGGGGTCCCCTAACTAGAAGGCACTTGAGGAGTTCTGGAGCAGCAAAGTTAGCCATAACGCTTTAACCAGGTTAGATCTAGAAAGGAAGAAAACCAAGAACGTATAAGAGATGACAGAATGAGAGATTCGGGAGGCAGAAGTACAACAGTCGATCAGGAAGTTCTAAAACTGGCGAATCCTAGGAACAGATAACATCCACAACTACTGGTACAAGAATTTGGGTTGCATACACAAGCACAAAGCAGAGCAGTTATCTCAAATAATAAGGAGACCATGACAAAATCCCAGAGGTTCTGATTCAAAGATACCACAACTAGACAAAGAAGTACAGACCAATCACTTGTCTCCCAACAATGTACAAGATCCTGACCAGCTGAACAGCTAAAGAAGATATCTGACTATTTGGAAGCCAGAAAATCATTGCCAAGTAACAGAAGGGATGTAAGCAGATGGACAAAGAATGCAAGGCTCAATTGATTATTGACGCTGCAGTAATGGAGCAAGAATACAAGAATCACTGCAATCTATAAACGACCTATATCGACTACCGCAAGGCTTTCGATTCCGAACCCCATAGCTGGCTGATAGAGGCACTGAAGACCTACAAAGTCCTCCCGATATTGACTCACTTCCATGGCAAAATGGAAGACCATCATCGAGATCGAGAACATTATGACCAGACCGATACCCATCAGAAGATGAATCTTCAGGAAGATGCTCTAAGCACACTATGGTTCTGTTTAGCACTCAACTTACTGTCTATCGTGGGCAATAACAGCAATTGCGGATATACTCTAAAAGAAGGGAAGAAGAATCTATGCGCCCCCAGTACATCTGATGTACATGGATAACAACAAACTCTAAGCCGCAAACAGAGAATCAACTCCAATACTAACTCCGGATCACCGAACAGTTCAGCACTGACATCAGGACAAAATTTGGCTGAGACAAATGCAAGCATCATGGATTACATGAAGCACATCTCGTCGGACGACACTACGAGCTCAAAACCCGTGAAGAGGTTGAAACCATGTCAGATGGAGAGACGTACAAATATCTGCGGATGATGCAGGCCCACCAGTTAGAACACAGTGAGAGCGAAGCCTGCCTGACTGAGATATACAATTAAAGACTGAGAAGCCTGTTAAAATCAAAGCTTAATGGCCGAAACATTTTCTCAGCCATAAACTTACTCAATCCCAGTGCTAATGTACTAAAAAAAATAATGATATTAGGGTTCCCTGTAAATGATTACATTTACCCATATTAGTCGATTTGTCTGTTTGCTGGACGAAACACCCCCAGTTTCTGGGGGGAACCTTGCTATCTACGTCTAAGATCGACTAACTCAGCCACGAAGTGAAAAAAGCCCACTAAAGTTCCTAGCGTCATCCCACGGCCTTTTCCATCCGGTGGGGAGAACGGCGACGATACCACTGTGCTACTCGCGCAGACAGATGAAATAGTAGAAGAGGAACTTTCTGATGTTCTCTTTGACCCTGAGCACCTTGACCTCTATAGAGATTTAGTTTCATGCCTCAGAATTCCCGCAGAGCTTTTTGAGCATAGTTGCTGGATCTGTTCTTTATAGGTCAGATTACCAGACCCTAAGAATTTGACTGAATGAACGGGGATAAGAATGTGCCCTGAAGGAGAGTACCACCCAGAGAATGCTGGATTAAGGTCTACTTGTGCTTTAGGAGAGAAAATAATATATTTTGATTTTTCAGCATAGAAGATGGCATATTTGTAGAAAGAGGACAGTTACTTATTGAGGAGATTGAAGTGCGATAGGACATCTGTAGCGCCTGGTTGGTTGGTTGTTTGGGTTTTATTGGCGCATTAGCAACTAAGGCTATATTGCGTCGTTGCGACTGGTGTGGTGGTAGCATGCCTTGGAAAATGATGTACAATATCATCGACATTCGCTAAAATTGAAGATAACTCCTTCAAGCGGTAGAAATATTGCAGAAAAAAACAGTGCCGACAACGATCCCTCCCTGAGGGACATCGACTTCACCTGTTTGGTGAAACAGTGATTAGAAGGTTAGGAATCTCTTGTCGAGCAAATCTCTGTGGCACATGCAGATGTTACCAGCAAAACTGCAGTAGTTCTGAAGGAGGCACATGAGACGATTAATCTGTATGGAGTTGCAGTCAGCTTTGAGATCAAGGAAAACAGCTTGGAAAATTGAACTTTGTTTCCCCAGGAATGAAGGGATTTCAGAGTCAGTGCATTAGAAACAAACTTCATTTGTAGAACAGCACACAAACAATTTGCAACTGAAGGCAAAATACTTCTATTAGTTTATTACATCATCGTACATTTTTGAGACATCTCTTGGCTACTATAGCGACTAAAAACAGTTTAGTAGATTTATCTTAATGGAAAATAAATTATATTTCTAACAAAACAGGAAAAAGAGTCCCCTAAGTAAGTAAGAGCCTTGTTATTTACAAAAATTCTCTGATGTTGCACTACGATCGCATTTATACGAAAATATCACTCGCATTCACTTATAATGCATTGCCTCCAACGATTGTGAATATATATTCATAATCATTATTAATCACAGCTCATTTATGATTAACAGAGTTGTTTATTCTGTAATTAAGAAGATCTGTGAAGCACGTGTTGCGCTTTAATTTTTATTAGAATCCAGAAGGAAATAAGTAAAGTACGTTACGAAAACGTTGACTGCATATCATGTTTCTTGAGATGTGTTTCTGTTTGCTTATTTCATTGAGTTAAATCACAAAGAATTGTGTCTTAATTGCTAGAAAGTTAGTTATTTGCCTTTAACTTTTATTATTTACGGAAATATTCAATTAATTTCGAAAAAAAAATTAAGTATGACTGGAATGCAATGCAATTCAGTACATCACCTAATTCTGTCAGCTTATTTGCAGTTCTTTTATTCAGAATGAATACAAGTAATGCATCAACATGCTTCACACATTCAGCTAAAAATTTGCTGCGCAGTTCGGTACTTGCCCTTTGTTTCCGTTACATCGAAAATCATTAATTTATGATTATATTCGGTGTCCAAGGATAAGTTATGGTTGTACGTGTCTTTGCTTTATCTGAGAACTGCATAGTCGCATAAAATTACGACACAGAGTCTTGTGCCAAGTCCATTGTAGTATCCGTGCTGCAGAACACATTTTTCATGCTGGTTTCCTATTTGTTTCTGTTTTGCATTTTGCACTGAAGATCGCTTCCGTGAGGAAGCGCTGATCACTTCAGTACCTCGTTACATGATGTTGAAGGTAAGCTAAATTATTTTACTTCCCACAAATCATGGCGAATATCATAATTAGAGTTTAAAAAACTGATCGATTTATAAGTCATAATAATATTTGATCAAATAAATGGAATATATGCATCTATAGATTCATCGTACATCTTTCCATGATTTGTCTCATTAGTTTCGTAATAGTAATAATAGTGGGGGCATGTGATGCAAGAAAGCAAGCGTATGTAGCATCAGCCAAAAAAAAAAAAAAAAAAAAAAATCACACAACCATTCCCTCTAAAAGGTTGTCCAGTTCCTCCTTGAATTTATTTAAGCCATCAATTTCCACAACTACCGATGGAACTTTGTTCCAGCAATTAACCATCCGCTGGCTAAAGACAAAATTCCACACAATCTATTCTACAACCGTCTTTCCTCAATTTGAATTTATGTCCCCTCAGGTTGTTAATCTGAGCAAGCGGAAGAATCTAATCAGAATTGGGCCTGCTCAACCCATTCAAGGCCTTATACCCCTCAATCAGATTACCTCGCAGGTGCCTAGTCTCCAGATGCTGCAATTTGCAGAACTTAAGCCATTCTTCATAAGAGCAACCCTTTGTTCCCCTCACCAATCTTGTTGCCCTTCTCTGTACATCTTCAAGCAACTCTACATCCTTTCTCGAGACCTGTACGCAGTACTCAAGGCATGGCCTGACCATTGCCTTATACAAAGGGATAATCACTTCCTTTTTCCAGTACAAAAATTCTTGTATATCATTGACAATACCCCATGACCTGCTCTGGCAAATGTGTATGTAGGTCACTAAAAATATTATTTACTTTTGGCTGGAGGTATCATACGGACGTGTTCTACGTATCATATTGAGATAAATTTTTACAAACATTTATGTATTATTTACGCATTACTCCCAGGGATCGATGTGTTATCGCGACGGAGTGTTTACTAGTGTCAATGAAGCCGAGAGCTACGCCATCGGGAGCATATATGCCTAGCAGGGTCACCCATAATGGACGGATCAAAGCTAAGAACTAAACTAAATCGTTCGAAAACCTGTCAATCCGTACTAGCGTGGCTGATTAGGGTCCATTTCCTCAACAAAGCTTCACAACAAAATAATAGTACAGACAAAATTAGTGCAGACTCATGCCTAGAAGAACTATTACAAGAACTGAAAAACATCAATTGGGACATCGTTGGTTTACGTGAGATTCGAACAAAAGGTGAATATTTGGTAAAGCTAGTAGATGGACATTGGGTGTACCACAGAGAAACTAATAACGGACGGGGTGGTGGATTTGGGTTCCTGGTCAACAAAAGACTAACAGATTCAACCATAAAAGTAGACCGTATTACCGAAAGAATTGCTGACTCTGCTATTAAGCTAAATATTGCTATTCTCTTCAAATTATTCAAGCTGATGCTCCTACAAGTAGCAATAGTGGTGATGAAGTTGAAGAATTTTATGAAAATGTATTGAGCCTTTACAAGTAGAATGACTTCCACTATAAATGTGTAATGGGTGATTTCAATGCGATAATTGGTAATATCCAAAATGGGGAAAGATCCGTCGGCCCATAGGGAATTGAAAAAAGATGACAGAGGCAATCTACTAATTGAATTTGCGGAGGAACAAAATTACTCTTGTAATCTAAATTCTGCTGCATGCCTTTTCAATAGATACTTCAATGGTCATGTTATTCTGAATTAGCTTTTATAATTCCACCCCCGCTCTCTCTCTCTCCACCAAACCAGTACAAACACGTGTCGTTTGTACTGGTTAACACAGTACAAACTAGTGAACCTCCAACTTTAAAATCATAGAACCAACTTTCTTCTTCTTGTTGTTCCTCATTTATCCCTCCAGCTTCCGTTTTCTGGAATAACCTCTCTTCACACGTATTTCCTGAAAATTACAATTTAGAAATTCAAGTCTAATATCAACAAATATCTTCTTTCATTTTCTCATCCTTCAATCCACTCACGGTACTAAGTTCTATAGATTATGATACCTTTCGTGTTTGGAGGTTTCATAAAAAAAAAAGAAAAACCCTCCCAGTCCATTCTATGCAGAAAGTGGAACTTTCCGTTTATAGCTGGAAGGATTTCTAAAATATTCTTGAATTGAGGCTGTAGTAGACCGAGTCCAAGTCGAAAGGAGCGGGATTTCCCCAATAAAAATTTCAGACCTCACTTCACAAATTAGCCGTGAACACAATTGTACAGATAAATACACAATGCAGATGTGATCAACAAGCTTCGCTGCCGATAATACTGTGTGTTCTTTCTTTCTGGTGTTTTGTTTCTGGCTAAGGCGGTTTTGTACTATATTTTGCACTTTGACTTTCGTAGGAGAGAAGAGGGAAAAATAATGCATATACATCATGTGGATTTGTGCGATTGTTTGTGGGAATGATCGTTTCCTGATCACTGGCTATTCGGAGAATAAACTGAATGGAAGATTGGTTCCATCGATAGGACGGCGCACTTTTTTTTTTTTTTTTTTGATTTGGTAGTTGTTGGCGCATCGGCTTCTGTGGCCATATTGCACCTCCCAAGGTTTTTGCAGTACTTTGATCCAAGCCCGAGGCGGGAATCGAACCCGCGACCTTTGGGTTGCCGGGCAGGTACTTTACCCACTCGGCTAGCCCGGTCGGCTAGGACGGCGCACTGATTTTCTCCATAACAAATCATTAATGGTTCTGCATTTACCAATGTTGTGTGCGATATTGCCGCGTATGTTCTGACAACATATTTAGACTTGAAAGACCTTTGCCATAGTGTCCCATATACTTGTAGCTTGATGGCAGGCCTACTTCATGGGCCCTGTTACGAGCGACCCTGCCGAATTTGTTGTTCTTCGGGTTCTTCACCTTCTCCCCCAAACTCCTGTTTTTTTTTCCTGCACCTCGAAAACTCAGCCTCTAGTTTTTACAATTATCATCAATAGGATATGTAATCTAATTTCTTCAGCGGCTATAATGCTCCGTAATGTGAGACTTAGCAGCCTAGATTTTGAATAAAGTTTAATTTCTCCCCCTTTGACTGGCGAAAAAAAAACGATACTGCTACTTCTGTGCCACGATTGGTGACTGCTGCTAGCTAGTTGCTGAGAGGCCATTAATATAATCCCACATGATAAACCAAACTATCATTTTTAGGCCACCCGAATAATTAAATTCGTCTGCCATGCTGTGTATCTTATGTCTGTTAATTGCGTGTGTTCTACGGTCAATTTGTCTGTTTTGCTAGACGACAAACCCCAGTTTCTGGGGGGGGGGGAACCCTGCTATCTAGGCCTGAGACTAACTCAGCCACGGAGTGAAAAAAGTCCATTTAAGTTCCTCGCGACATCGACGGGATTAGAACCTGAAATTACAGGTAAAATTTTAATTCCTTCATGTTACTGCAACATAATACCACAACTTATGATGATATCCAATCAAAGAGAGTTAATGATATATTTGATTATTTATTTTTGATTCATTTTAGGTTATTATAAGCTGAACACTGACTGGTCAGAAATGAAGATTCCATTCCTGTGGAAATTTCAAGATAGGGAGGATATTTAGGTTGACAAGCGTGTCCGATCATGCCATCATCGTACCATCGCCATTGGTTGCTGGTCACTTTTCATCACTGCCACTCCCACATTGTTTAATTCTGGATTAGATCTTAGAATTAACAGCTTTCGACGAGTTATTATTCAAGAGGATAATAGATGACATAATAGGACGTTGTTCGAGCAACATCGATACAACTTAGTTTATTTCTATTTATTGTGACTTGTTTTTCGCCTCAGGATTCACAAAGGCATCCTGGATGTCGAAAGAGCTCGACATCAGATAAATTTGTAAAAATGTCGATTAGATTAAATTAGAACAAATTTAATATTCCCTTTTCGAGAAGATATTAAATTTGTTATAATTTAATACGGTCAGTGCTATTTTACCGTTACTACACATGAAACCGAGAAAGTGACGCATTATCATGGGAAATTGAACTTCAACGGGAAATATAGCCAGCTACATTTTACCTTCCAAACATGTGAGAACCTTTCACAGTAAGTCATATCCAAAAGCATGTAATTTTCTGCAGTCAGGGATCGTAGAGTCCAAACAAGAAATCAACGAAACCCTCTCTTTAAATTCTACATCTCCTTTTGACAACAGACATTCCTTCGGACACTACCCATTATATGACATGGTGATCACTACCTGAACACCACTTCGCCTTGCCCTTGCCGGTGGCACAGTGGATACAATCACCACCCTTCTACACTGGGAAGAAACGGTCTATATTCGAATCTCGTAAATGACACGAGGAGGTTTCATGGCCTTTTTCCAATATGGATGAGTTAGTCGATCTCAAGCGAGGTTCGCATGATGTCTTCTTTCGAAAACTCGGGGTTTTCGTCCTTACAAGCAGTATAGCCATCTAATGAGCACAAGCGGTTATAGCCTGATATAAAAACGCCTCATAGCTTCAGTTGTTTTGGCGCTGCTCATAACTAACCTAATATCACATCGTTTCGCACATCAGAGATAAAAGTTTAGCTAAATTTGATTTTACTCTGATAATGGTCGTCATTTTCAGAAATATATATATATTTTTTCACCCCCACTCTCTCTCTCCTGAAAACGATATTTAATATTAATAATAATATTATTATTCTGGGTCTTCCGCTGTGATGTGCTGAATCGTTTCTGAGGCCAAGTGTCATCGTCGACATGTGTCATTTGACACTTTGGGCGATATATTTTATATAGTTTCAGGTGTAGATTACCTGGTGTTGGATGACAAGCATGAATCCTTCACTGTCGGAGAAGAGCGTCCCGCTCGTGAGCCATGCATTGGAAGCCATTTTATCTATGTGATCTTTATTGCTGTCACTGTAGTGTCTACCATGGAGTGTCTTCTTTTCCCACCTTTCTAACTTCGCCTGTGCCGTCTGAACGGGAGGGAACTCTTCGCTTAATTAAAGTGGGTTATGCTGCTTGTCCATCTTTCTTATAGTCTGGTAGAGTGCTGCTGCGTTCTTCTGGAATTAATACTCCAGGTTAACTCTCGTTGTTTTTTGTAGCTCGATGAGGTCTATCCAGGCCCCGTCCTCCCTCTTTACGGTCTATTGTCAGTCTCCCAACGGCTGACTTTGGCGGGGTGTTGGCGGCTTTTGGTCGTCACTGTCTTTGTCTTTCTCATGATATCCTCTAGCTCGGTGTTAGTCAAATCTATGATCCCGATGGAGTATGTTAGCACTGGCACTGCATTAGAGTTTATGGCTTTAACTGTGTTACCTCCGTTCAGCTTTGCTTTCAGCAGGCTTCTGAATCTCTGATAGTATTTTTCGTTCATGCAGGCCTTGATTTCTTTGTGTTGCAACTGCTCTTCCTGCATAATCTCCAGGTATTTGTAGGTCTCTCTCTCCGTCATGACTTCGATCTCTTTACCAGTCTGCAGTTAATAGTTTCGGCCGACTAATTCTCCCCCCCCCGCCGATGGAATCCGGGAGGTTAGCCTTTGTCTAGACTAAATTCCATCCTGATATCATTGCTGAATTCTTCGGTGATCCTGAGTAGTTGCTGGAGTTCCTTCTTGGTTGCCGTGTAGAGCTTGATGTCATTCATCTACAACAGGTAGGTGAACGCAAACGGGTTATTCCTTCCTTCTTTGAGGATATATCCATACTTGCTGTTGTTGTGCATGATGGATAGCGGGTTGAGTGCTAGACAGAACCACAGGGACTGCAAAGTAATTTTGTATGTTACTGGCGGCTTCCAGGGTTTCCCCTATGTGACTCAGGGAATCTCCCTGAAAGATTCCTCTCCTGATGGGAAACGGTCAAGTTGTGATGTTCTCTACTTTAATGGCGGTACTCCATTTCGCCATGTTTGAAAGGATGTCTTTGTAGACTTCATCGTGTCTATTAGCCAGATATCAGGCACGGAGTCGAATGCGGTAATCGACGTAGGTCGTGGACAGGTTTCGGCGTTTCTTGTAGGCCTGCTCTATAACTGCAAGATCTATGGTTAATTTCTGCTTGCATCCTTTGCTTATTCGCTTGCATCCTTTCTGCTGTTCGGCCATTATGTTTTGGTTTTCTAAGTGGCCTGATATCTTCATGGTTATGCAGTTAGTCCGGATCTTGTACATTGTTGGGGCGATGTAGATTATATTTTTGGCAGACGACACAAGTTGGTGGCACAAGCCAAGAAACATAATATCTACGACTTCTCTAACCCAAAATTATCAGTTTTATCTGTGAAAAATGTCCCGAGAACATTTCGTCTTATCTCGGACAAAATGTTCTTGTTCTGGTTTCTTTCCGCTTCCTTTTTTGTAGAGGTTTTGCTCATGCAAAAAATACAACAAAAGTTTTGATCTGCCAAGAACTAATGTCGACGTTGCATATAGAATAAGCACTTTAATCGTCAATGGTTAAATCTTTTCCAAATACAGAGCACACACCACATCTGGTACAATAAATTTTAAAACTTATTTGAACGTTACTATTGTAACCTTCTTTAGATTAGACATATAAATTTATTTAAATACATAAGAAAGCAAGAAATAATGACAATATTACTTTATTGCACAGTTAAGAATTACACAAGTCTACAGCAGATTACATTCACTGATTATTTTCTAATAATATTCCATAATGCTGAATGCTTCATTTTCAAGAAATAATCGTTGACATTTAGCATTGAGAAAAAAGTCCAGGTGACTAATAGAACTTGTGGTTCCTATAGGCTTTTCCCTCACACTTAGCTTGCTTCTAAATGGATCTTCAAGAAGGATTTACCAGAGAAAGATTGCAGGGTCTCTTGCCGTCCTTAAAATTACAGTTCGGAAAAGAAACTATTGCTATTAATGATTTTTTAATTCTTTATATTACATCAGTGAAGACTATTCAAAGCAATAGAAAAAGAAAATAAAATTGCCTCATTCACGTGGATATATATTAAAATCAAAACGTTTCTTCTAAAAATAGTTTCATATATTTTAAGAAAATATTACACACAGTACTAAATATTGAACAATGGGTCTTATTAAACCTTATTATGTTTTCAAAAATGTTTATCTGATAACAAAGCACTTATTTTGTCGTTTTTTTGTCTTTTATAATCATCACCATGTTCATTGGAGATTGCTCCCAAGTTTTCAGGAAAAGCCTAAATGGGGATGTAGGAAATGAAACTTTAACGAATGGTCTTGGTTTTCAGTCATTAACCAACGATATTTGGAAACTGAGGGCGATCAGAACATTTTAAGCACATATCTGAGTTTTTGAACATATTTCTTACGAGAAGCTGTCGAAATTATTTCAAGGAGGAAATTGATGCCGACGAGTGTAGTTCTAACTTTTTATGGGTGGATGCAAAAGTGATACATTCTTACCATCAATAAATTCTCTCGAACTGAAGTACTGTAATGACAGAAATAGAAATAGAATTGTATTATATCTGTAAATGTATCAATTTATCTTCATGCTATTAGTTGTTTCCAGTTCTTATTTAAGGAGATGGATCTATTCTCTCTTTCCCCTTTGCAATTATAAAGCTTATAAGAAAGTTTTAAGAATAGTAGTCAGTCGTCAGCGTTTCTTTGTAGACTTTATACAACAGCTACATTAAGGAAATGTTGTTAACAGACGTGCAAGTCACTAGTTATGACAACAACCGACCATTTTGTATCCAACCTGTTTCCAGAAGTTTTAGATGATTATGTCAAAAATAGTAGCGGTTCAGTCAAATGGCCTCAACTCTTGCATATTTCTTCTCCCCTTATTTTGTAACTTGCTGGCTCTATTCGCATTATTAAACATCTTAAGGGGATTTTAGTTGAATATATTCATTCAAGTGCAATGAAAATTAGATGAGGATTCTCATATTCCAATAAACGGTTGGTAATCTTTTGGTTGGTTTGAATGAGGTTATTGTTATTCTAAAGGCTTACTGAAATTCATAATTTGGGTAAGTTATTAGAATATTACCGTTTTTTTTTTAAATTTCTTATATTTAACGGTATTTACGAAAATAGGAAAATAATTACTTACATCTGGAACTTCATCGGAACATTAGCAAATGCCAAGCGTTTTAAGGACACCACCAAGCGGAGATCCAACCACGCTTCCAAGTGCAGCCAGTTCCTTCTAGAGGGAAATAGAAAGACATTTGTTTCTTTATCATTTTATAAATTTACTTAATTAGAAGAAATCACTCGTTTTTAATTTGTTCTTATGCATGCTCAACATATAACTTCATATTATTCTTATAGTATAGGCTTAACTGCGATACAATACAGTTAATTATACGATACAGTCAATAATGTTTTGTGCAGTTCCTTATATGGTACGCAAAGAATTATTAATGTGTAGTTACTTATTATGGCAAAGGTGTTTTTTAACATGTTGGAATTGATCACGATGAACAAGCGCCCCAATCTGATAGATTGCGTATATTTATCGATAGTTCAGGGAGTTTTGCTCTCGAATGTAAATAAATATCAGTTCGTTTCGGCAGCTCATTGGTTTTATAAAGAAAGTCCAAGTGAAAAGGATTTTGTTGGAGAGACTTAACTAATACAGTTACAACGCACTATCTTTGAGAGAATTCATAATGATAAGATTTCTTCTGGGGCTGCAAGAAGGAATCATATCATCATGAAATTTAGCTACTCAACGAATCCTTATTCCTTCTGTCTAGGGTGCAGCAGAGCAATGTGCCAGAACCAAAATGCCAAGGAGAAAGACTGGTAAACATAAATGTCCACCAAAGTAATGGTCCTCATCCAGTGATCCCCAGAATAGTGGACTCCAATAAAGCAACCCAAGCATGGGTTGCTGTAGGTGAGGAAGTTTCTAATCACTGGCCTCCTCTCAGATATCTCAATAAGATCTTGAATCAGCTCCCTCAGAGGAACAGCAATTGACTTTTCCATTAACTAATACTCTCCTCATCATGAAGAACTGATGGCAGGTTACAATGATCACACAATTAATTAATGTATGATTAGGCGTTATGGATGGCATTTTTGGCCATTTATGAAACTCATTTTTATAAATGTAATTTCAGATCGAATTTAGGGCATCATTAAGATAAATTCACATTAAGGTACACCATATTAACGTTTGGTATAATCTGATGAAACGTTTTGCTTTACTTATTTAAATTTTTTGCTGCCAAAAGAATGATTCGCGAAATATACGGCATTTTATTAAGTACACCTACCTAATAGCGAGTACGATTAGGTAGGAAGGCATGAGTACGACAAATTCAGAGTGTTTTGGAGTCTTTTCCCCTTTAGCCCGGAAAAAAATTCTGAATTCATTGTGGAGTGGACTCAAAAAGGTGTCCAAAACACTCCAATTCAGTAGGGTGAATTACTTTCATGTTCTTGGAGCTTCTGTACAATTATTTGTACGCTTATACGTAACGCATTATTACGTTGGAAGAACCCACTCTCCGGTAGATCCATAGCGGCCATGTAGGGATTTTCAAGGTCAAAAACAGTTTCCAGGTGACTTGTGGTATAAAAATTCTACTCCACTAGCATCAAGCGGTCCAGTGCGCACCACGTACACACTGTCAATACCATTACACCATCACTAGCCTGCATTGTTGACACCTGACATGGTGGGCCCATGGATTCACGCTGTTTTTGAACGCGTTCTATTCCTCCTATCAGCGTGAAAAAGCAGCAGGAAGTCTGGAGCTACACATATCTAAATCAGCTCAAACCACCTTTTCGAAAAATAGAACCAGAAAGGACATTAGACCTCATAACAATGGATCGCAGATAAAGAAAGCGAAGCTCACACTGACCACGGCTTGACATGGGATGAGGGTCTCACTTTTCAGAAGTATTTTTCAATCAGGAAAACGAAGACTTACTCGGCGATATGTGTAATTCGACACGTACTGACGGTGCTACTGAACACTGGCATTGCACTAACGTTTCCTCTTCCCTTTCTTACTTTCTTCCCTTTGCCCCATTTCATTTCTTGGGCCCTCTCCTTCCTTGCTCTGCTGGGAAATTGGACTCCAACAGCTGTCCTTCTACTGACCTGGTCCGGCTCCTCGTACCGTGGTAAGGTCCTAGAATGCTTATTCCTGGTGACGGGGCCTTCCAGTAACTGAAAGGCCAGATGAACAAAACTATAACACTCTATACACGATACCTGCACTACTACGATTTTACACGTAGCATGATAGTCTTGGGCAGACTATCATGCTACGTCTAAAATCATTTAAATCCATCTTTTACCCCATTCCCTCAATGTACTACATACATAAATTCCCTAAGTATCTATTCACCTACTTTATATCGCTCCATTTCATGAAAACTGTAAGCACACCCAATAAGGTAACCAATCAGTGCAGAGTACGATGAGGTATACTCTTGACCAATCTAAATTTAAATAATGTACACATTATTTTCTGGAATCGCGTGTAGAAAGACATGAGACACGGAAAAAGTTATGTTAAAAATGGCAGACTGAAGACGACTTAATGAATTTCAAAATTTACAGATTTCAAATTTCAATTTCAAAAATTCTGTAAATTGCGTTATAGAGTATAGGTTATATATGTGGGTACAGACACGTTTTGAGTCATGTGTGCAGTTCACCTTCCACCAAAATATTCTCTTAATAAGGAAACTGTCCCCGAAGTGTATTGGATCATCTAACAAGTTGGGCGGTACAGAGATGTACGTCATTCAGAAGGACTTCTTTTGTACCTGTAAGCAGAATTTCAATGACAAGATCAAAGCAAGTATTACGTTAAGGAGATTTAAAACCTTGCAGAAAAATGGTAAAGCAGAATAGGGAACATGCTAATGATCCCATTTAAAGCTGTTGTAATTCCAAATGGGATGATAATTAGAGCGATGATGAAACCATTGTTTAGTATTTTATATATTTTGTATTATATAAAGATGGACAGGAGTGAAACTGCAGTTTCATTCATTTGGTAAATGAATTCAACTCCAAAAAAAAGAAGGACTATTGTGGTGCTATATTCACATTTTTTTTCTGTACTGCTACCACGGAAAAAATTTCAGGAATTCTGATGAATATTTAAGGACAGGAATCTGATTATTTATACAGCTCTGATTCTTTCATTAGTCGAATCTAAGCTGATAAATTGGAACTGCCGATTTTCAAATACAATACAATTTCATATAATACCTCAATATGACACTGTGGGCCATTAAATATCACACTGTTTAATGTAGTACTTCTTATAAGTGGTGTAATAATATGTTTAGAAAATTAATTCTCCAATTCTGAAGTTGTTAATATTATCATTCTTCACAACACCGATTCATAATGTGATTTTGACTAATTAAAAATGTTGTTATGGGAGATAATATTAAATTTATCGATTCCTTCCTAGTTTCTTTAACCTATTTCAAATAAAGAGAAAAGGCAAAATTAATCGTATCACTACACTTACCGCTCGAAGCTTTATAATAATTTCAGTCTTAATTATAACTGACGCCACATATCTAAATTGGCGAGCCTGAAAGAAAGAAAAAGCACAGTGCTGTAATTCATGTGTTAAAAATGATAACATTTGTATGATATTTAAACTTATTTCCTTGTATAAGTACGGCTACTGAAGATTTGTAAAGACGCATTTAAGATAGAAATAGAGATAAATTTTAATATATATAAATATACAATTATGTATACCTGTATAATTTTCTTTTATCATGAAATATTCCTTATATTTCGCGGAATCCATTTCGTCCCTGTTCTTGCAGAAATACTCCCCTCCACTGGACAGTGGTTAATTTTGATTTTGATATTAAATTCGGTTAACTTTGATTTTATTGTTGTTCTGTTTCGATATTTTCTAATGTTAAGTTTAGACTTCATTAACGAACATTTACTTTTCACTTTAGGATGGAAATATATTAATATAACTCTGACAAATAATGGAAAATACAATAGTGCGCCCTATTTATATTTTCAAAACAAAACAGGGTGTATTTTTAACGCTGATTTCGAATCCGTATTTTCCTAGCATCCCCAGTTTTCACGATATTCCATATTTTAGTTTTCACTTATATAGATTCGGTTTTTGTTTTCGTATTAAGTTGACTGCTTACTGAAACGTTCTGGAATTTTCTAGGTCTTGCTGCAGTGGTCAATGATAATTTTCTCAAAGTTCAATAGCTTTCAATCACTTGAATGCAATACTTTTTTAACGATTATCTCTATCGCTTCACAATCGAAGCAGCCTTCGTGGGTAGAACAGTGGGTAGAATCGCTGTCCCCCCCAAACAGGTGGAAAAGACCTGAGTTCGAATCCTGTCGAGAGAAATGTTTATGAGTATTTTTTCACAACTTGACTGAGTTAGTATTAATATTAGCGAAATAGTACAAGGAAGCCCAAGCCTTTTAACGCACTAACCAAAAAAATATGCACTTCCTTCATTATGAAAGTAACTGTCCAGTTCACCATTCGATTTCATCAATCTGTCAGCCTCAATTTGTTCCAGCAATCAACGATTCACTGCCTAAAAGAGAACGTCATCCAATCTAATCTAAACCTCTTCTCCTGTAATTTCATTTTATGGTCCCTCTTTCTGGAATACTTTATAACAGTGACAATTCTGCCTTAATTCATTTTACTGTGTTTACTGGCACTTTTCCAATCCAAAGGAATCTCTCTCGAGTCAAAAGATGTCAGTTTTGTGATTAATCTCACTGGTTTAGTACAGTCTTTGGCGGTCCCCACGTCAAAATTACTAGGTATATGCCATCAACTACGGGAGCCTTACTTGCCTTTTACCCTCGAAAGTTTTTCTAATAAACAGTTGCCTGTAATTTTGAAATCACTAATTTTGGTCGGTCTTGGTCGAGGATAGAATGATTTTCCCCCATGGAAATTCACGTTTTTTCCTACACTCGCTTAATACCGAATAATTCAGGGTAGTAAACTATAGAAGAATGCTTATTGTTAAATACGTCTACATTAATGTGAGGAGTGTGTGCCAATAAAATTGCTTAATTCGAAATCCTGGTCATGACAAATAAAAAAAACTCACATAATAGGGCTAACAGAAATATAGTGCCATCCGGAAATTGGAGATGAAGTTCCACTGTGTAGTATGTAT
Source organism: Mastigoproctus giganteus (assembly GCF_048544385.1). Lineage (NCBI taxonomy): Eukaryota > Metazoa > Arthropoda > Arachnida > Uropygi > Thelyphonidae > Mastigoproctus > Mastigoproctus giganteus. The sequence goes on along the minus strand of NC_143587.1, from coordinate 71,643,090 downwards.
ATTGGGTGTGTTCAGTGGTTGAATTGCTATTGACTAGGCGAGAAACGTGAGTTTCAGGAAGAAAACCATGCTATCTTCACCTGTGGCAGATAAACTCAGTCACATTTTTAAAAAGACCCTTAAAAATCCTTCATTTCATTGAAGGGATTCGAACTCACGTCTTTGGTGTTGAAGGAACACGGTGATTATACCAACTGTGCTACCCACGAGGTCCTCAGCTTCGTGGCTTGGCATTTAGCATGCTGGTTCATTAAAAATCCTTTCAATAAAGTTCCCGCAATCTCCGTGCTATGGATAAGACTTATTTCATGATCTCGCTTGTCGCATTCTTTGATGGTATGATTCAGTCGGCCATTAGTGCTTCTTAGATAGCATTGAAACCGATACGCGATCGTCTCATTTGAACAGAGTACCCCTCGCCGCACAAGACAACTTTAAAACTTCCATCAGCGGTGGTGTTGGGAATGTATAAATGACTTTCAAGCAGTGGCTTAATTAGTCAGTATCAAGAGATGATGCCTTTTTTTTTCCCCAAGAGAAAATCTGTGTTTTTTCATTCCAAATAGAACAACAACCGCATGACTCATTTCATTGTAAACTACGAGTGGATGCGTAATTAAGAAACAGACTGCAGTTAAAACAAAAATTAATAAATTCACTTTTTTAATCAATAATTAAATATCACAAAAGATATTGAAAAATAGATTTTACTCACATCTGTATTTAATATACACTCGTGAAACTGAAAAGAGAAATAACTGTTATTAATATTATTAAATAACAAAAAATATAATAAAATTATCACTTTATTAATTTTAATGAGCAGTGTTTCAGTTTAGTTTGAAGATTGGAGTAACATATAGAAGCTGTATATTAGGAAATAGGGGAAAATGAGCTAAGAAACAAATAAATAAATAACGAAGACGGAAGTGGAAATGGCAGATACGTGGTAGGAATGTGTGTAGAAAAAATTTAGAAAAATATTAAATGCAGGGCAAATATAGCCAAAATTATAAGCCAATAAAAAACAGATTTAGACGGGGGCCCAATTGAGATAATGCCAAGGCTAAAAAAATGTGAAATATCAGTAAAAATAGATATAAAACAAACATAATAAGGACAAGAATAGAATTTCTAAATTTTTCTTTTTTAAAAGAAAAGAAAATTTTTTGACACATATTATTATTATTAAATCAGTTTATTTCCCAAGAAACCTTGGGTCACCCTGGGACGGCTCTGTGCCAGAAGGGTGTGAATGTTTACAGACTAAGGTGCGAGGAACACATGCACAATAAACAAGAGTACATGCGTGCTCGACCCGAGACATTTACAGGATTAAATATACAATAATATACAAGATATACAGTAAAATACAAAAAAAAAAAAAAAAAACAGTCTGTCATATCCAGGAGCTGGTGAGTATTATAATTTCATAATCTGGTAGCAGTTCTTGAGGATTTCCTTCCTGTAGGGCTTGTCTTCACAGAACCTATCAGGGTGGATCCTAAATTTATTGAAGATCCGAAGACAATTTGCTGGAAACATGTTCCTCAGGGAATCAATGTTTGACAGCATAAGGCGTAGAGGGAGACAGGAGTCGGGGTGCTCCCCCCTTGCCCTCCTCGGGCCAGAGATTAATGTGGATACTGATGGAGCATCAATTCGCCTCGTTAGAAGCCGTGCGAGCGTGAAGACATTTTTTGTCATGATGATATGTCTCCAGGGTGTGGTGCCCAGATTTACTTGTAGGATAGATCTGGAGATAGTTAGGGGGTGGCCTACCACCCTGTTCATCCATCTAAGCAACCAGTACTCTAAACTGAGAAACTTCTGAAGGTATGAGGCAGGGGCAGATGACCAAATTTCTGAAGCATAGAGAGGAATCGGCGTAATGCACCTCAGGATGTGCCGAACAAGCAGCGCTGGCTGATGCACACCAACGAGTTTTTGACGCACTGCCCAAAGAGCAGCGTACGTCTTCTGCCTCATCCTGGCAAAGTGAGGCTGAAAAGTGAGTCCAACATCCCAGGTGAGGCCAAGATCAGTATGAGAGGTCACCTTTTGCACCGGTTCCCCACTAACAAAGATTTGGATATATATCATTTTTGACTTTCTTCTTGGTTATCGTCAGTTGCGCTGATTTGGAAGGGCTCAGATGCAGCCCAATTGTGGCAAGATAACTTTCCAAGCTTAATATCTGCCTAGAAGCTTGTTCGTTGATATGTTGAATCTGATGACTATGATCTGAGCTCACGTAGAACTTCAGATCGTCGGCATAAGAGACAAAGTTCGGATTCTGAGCAAGGAAAGGCTCCAAACCTGCTGCAAACAGGATAGCTGACAGTACACTTCCTTGTGGAATGCCTCTTGAGACGTTAATAGTTACTTGAAAGTCATTGTGGGTCACAGACAGATGTCTAGGAAGTAAAATAGACTTCAAAATTTAAAGTAAGGTATCTGCCAGGCCGAAGTAGTGTTTCAGAATGGTAAAAAGAGCTGGGAGGTGTATTTTGTCATAAGCCGATTTTATGTCGTGGAATATGATATCAATCTGTGATTTGTTGTTAAGGGTGCGCTGAATTCTGAAGAGGGTATCAAGAAGATTGGTAGTTGTCGATCTCCTTTGTAGAACGGTATGCAGGTACTCGGGCCTGTGTGCAAAGCAATGCTGGGCAATTGTTGGCTGAATTACTTTTTCAAAAATTTTGAGTAAAGAACAACTGATGGATATTGGTCGCAGGTCTTTAGGAGATTTGGGTTTCTTGATCTTTGGAATGGGCTTAACATGGTAGGTTTTCCAAATTGAAGGAACTATTCCAGATTGCAGAATTTGTCGGAAAAGGTGAAGGAGAAGGTCGAATATATATGGGCTGCAAATTTTGATAATAAAGAGTGGGAAACCTTCTGGACCTACAGTGGCTTTGTTGGGTAGTTTATTGATGACATCAATTAGGGTCTCTCTAGTTATTTCTATTTCAGACAAGTGTGCCCTAGGTAACCAGTCCTCCTGAGAGAGAGAGAGGAATCAGAGTCAGGAAAATCTGCCTGCAGTATGTTGAATTGTGCCCATTCCTGGACAAGCTTTTTGTCAATGGCTAGATGATGATGATGATGTGAAAGGATCCTTCTACCACTCTTCAACCTATTGAGAACAGCTTGATTAAGGACCTGCCTTTTCTTTTTCAAGAAGCAAGCTCTTTCATTCTTAAAGATGGAACGGTCTGAGGGAAGTTGAATTTTCTGCCATTTCATGATGAAAGCCATCATAGTTTCCTTATTGAAACCCCGATTCGACCTGTTAACAATCCTGGTGATTCTGGCTGCACCATGTAGTGCAATTAACTTCAGTTGTTCCGACAAGAGCATAACGGCATCCTCCAACGGCTCAGAATAGAGACGCCCCCAGTCAAACCCAATCAAGCGTTGGAGAATGATCTCTGGCTTCAGATATTTGGTAGGGAAGGCTATCCTAGGCAATTCAGCGGAGTACTCGTCAGGTAACCCAAGGGAGTTGCTCGGTAAGGATAGTTTACATGCAATTGGCGAGTGATATTCCTATTTCTATTCCTATTTTGTATCATCCATTTCCACTTATCCCTTCGTTATTTATTTATTTGTTTCTTCGCTCATTTTCCACCTTTTTTTATATATTGCTTCTATATTCTTATCTATAAAATCTTTTTGGAAAGGGAAAAGGAAGACGTAGGGTAAATCTATAGGCAAGGGCAACTGATAAAAAGAAACCAACGACCATAATAGTGTTATGTATTGAAAAAAGTTGTTGAGAAAAGAAAGAAAAGAAAAAAGGAGAAAGACAAAATGGAAATATGAGAGGAGGTTGAAAAAGTAAAAAGTTGGACTGGAGAAAGTCAAGTTGCAAAGAGAGGAAGTCAAAGAGCTCCAAGTGATTTGTGGAGTTGGGAGAACGGTAGAGACTACAGATGAATTTGACACAATGAGGTAGAGAGATTTTAAGCCAAAGAAGATCAAAGAGAGGAGATTCCAAATTGCCAAGTCTCTGACAGGGAATATCAGAACGGACATATGCACAAGTACCACCTTTGAGGGGAAAAGAATCATACAGCGAATAATTTGGGCATCTGAGATGAGCAGTAGTTGAATCAACCGGTAACTGAGATTCTGTCAGAAAAAGTACATGGGGTTTGGCAGACTGCAAGTGGAAATGGACATCGTTGATATTAGAATTGAGACCACGTATATCTGTGAAATGAATTAGGAAGTGCTTGGGAGGTTTAGGTCTTTTCTCAGATAAGCTTTCTCTATTAGTTTGACAATTCATGGTGTATTCAATTGTAAGAAAAAGTGGGTGGGACATGTTGCATGAAGTAATTAAATTTTTGCTTATGGCGTACACATGCTAAGAATATACCCAGATCCTTGACATAACGTGGCCTCGACAAGACTCCCCGCATACACACTACTCGGACTCACTCCAGTCACTATCTGGCAGAGTAGAGGTAGCAAGATTATACACTAGCTGATCCGGAAGCCTCCTAGAGAGTTACCAATAGGTTCGGTCCGGTGTACTAACTAGCGGCCGGCCTGCGAACACCGTTTTAGAGCTGCACCCTCGAAATGAAGGAACATTGGATCTCACCACGAAGTTCATCAAAACCTCAAAAGTCATCAATCATACTGCATGATGGAAGAGATTATATGATATAATTATATGATGTAATCACCATATACAAAACGTGTCTAAAACTGTCAATGCAGGTGCATCTCATACAATTTTTAGGATCATCTCTAAGAGGTGATATATCTAGACATGTCTATTTGAAGTTTATCTGGTACAAGTTCTGATACGTGTATTTCGATGTACACACTGCTTTATATATATTCATTTCTAACGAATTGTGAAATTAAATTTATTATTATTGCAGAGGTAGAGAAATTATAAAGCACATTATTAACTAAATAGAACTATAAATCTATGTCATTATAATTCAGGAATTAATTTCTATAAGGATGGGCTTCGGAGAATGTTTAAAAGTCGTCACTGAACTATTTGCTGCTCGTGGCTGTTATTTCTATTGATATTTTATAATATCTGTTATAAAACCTACCTCCAAACGTGCAGTCTGATTATTGCATAGATCGGTAAATCCTTTGAACTTTACGTCCGAACAGTTTCCTATAACTTGCGCAAGCTAAAAGAGAGAGAGAGAGACAAAAAATAGACACATAAATGGATTTTATTATGATGCATATTAAGTTGTTTATTAAATGTCAACATATTTACCCTAAAAGAAAAAATAGGTTTTATTTCTTGAAAACTTGTTTTGTGATCTAATCAGAGACATCTATCAGTGGAAATCGTAAGTATAATTGTGAGTAAAACTATGCAGCTTCAAAGTTTTCATATAAATATGCAGAGAAATAGATGCTCTGCAAGAAAAACTTGATGATTTCAATCTTCATAAAAAAGATTAAAGTCATTTCAGGAATTACTAGAAGAAAACAACAAATTCAATCCTGAATGACAAAGTTGAGATCATCATGGAAGAATCAGAAAAACTGGACATGTGGAATAAATTCATAAAAGAACTCTTCGACGACAGTGAATGTGAGCTAAATGACAATAACAATGCATTGATAGGGCCATCCATCCTAAGGTCCGAGATGGAGAGAGGGATTAAATCAATGAAGAAGGGAAAAGCCAAGGGTCCTGTTAAAATGACAGGGGAAATAGTCAAATTGCTCGACTACAAAAATACCGACATTCTTGTTGAATTATATAACAGATTTTACAAGACAGGCAACGTTCATCTGATCTGGCTGACATCAATGTTCATTACTCTTCCCAAAATACTAAAAACGAGGACTTGTGAAGACGTGAGACTAATCAGGTTGATGAGCCAAGTCCTCAAAATGTTCCTAAAAAAATTTAAAATCGGATTGTGAGGAGTCTATGGACGATGCGCAGTTTGTATTTAGGGAAGGACTGGATACAAGAGAAGCACTATATTGTGCCCAGGTCATGATACAATGGTGCGCAGAACAACAAGCTGATGTCCATTTTTGTTTTATTGATTTTGAGAAGGCCTTTCAACGAGTCGAAAACACCACACTCATTAAGATTCTTGAGGAGTCCAGTCTCGATGAAAAGGACATCCGAATAATCAAACACCTCTACAGGAACCAAACGGCATCTGTTGTAGTTGATGGCATAAAGACAGAAAACATCAACATTGAACGTGGAGTGAGGCAAGGATGCGTACTCTCCTCCCTCCAGTTTAACATTTACTCGTACATCATCTTCAAGTGAGCATTAGATGAAAGAAATGGAGGAATATCTGTCAATGGTAGAGTGATTAACAACCTTCGCTATGCAGATGACAGTGCATTTTGTACAACTAATACGCAGGACTTACAGTTACACCTCAATCATATGAATGAAGAAGGCAAGAGAATGGCCCTCTGGATTAATATCAACAAGACTAAGTTCACGGTTCTTAATGGGGCAATGCCAACACCTCCCCTCATGTTAAACGGAAGGCTGATAGACAGAGTTGGCAAAATTAAATATCTAGGCTGTCGGAATGATGAAAAACATAATCGGATATGGAAATAAAAAGCAAGTATTGAAAAGGCCAAGCAGTATTTTCTTAAAATGAGACCTGAATTGGGCAATGGAAACCTGAATCTCTGCCTTAGAATGCGGATGATGAGATGTCACGTTTGGTCAGTTTTGTTGTATGGTGCCGAGACACGGTTAGTTAGTTAGTTATTTTGGTTTTTAGGAGCATTAGCAACTAAGGCCATAATGCTCCGGGATATGCGGTGGTCATTCCCTGACCTTTCCGCATCCTCCGTATTTGGTGGTGACGGGCTCGAACCCCGGTCTACTCAAGAAGCGTGTGCTACGCACTGCTGCTCCTTCCCACCTGGCTACGGAGGCGCCCGAGACACGGACCCTGAAATCTATCACCTCGAAAAAATTAGAAGCATTTGAAATGTGGACCATACAGAAGAAAGCTAAAGAAGATACCATGGACAGAAAGAGTGACCAATTCTCTGCAAGACACTTGCAAAGAATCGGAAAAACCTAGGAATTGCTGAAGGAGACTTAAAGTAAAGAAAAACTGTGTATCTTGGCCACCTGATGAGGAACAACAAATACACAATTTCACGGATAATTATTGACGGGAAAATGGAAGGAAGAAGAAGAAAGCCTGGAAGAAGATGTACATCTGGGCTTAATAACATTAAGAATTGGACAGGACAGAGCACCGAACAGCTATTCAGAGCTACCAGAGACAATGAGACATTTGCCGTTGTGGTCAATGACCTTTGTTAGGAGATGGCACGCAGAGAAGAGAAGAAAGTTCCCATTAGTAATAACAATGAAGCAGATTTTGTTTTCAAAGGAGAAAAATAATTAGCAAAAAAATATTTTCGTGTAATCGTTTAACGCTGATCGTTAAGAATGCACCTATAATTAAATAATTCATAGAAGCTAGGTCTCTGGCTGGCAGTTGAGTTTTACAAAGAGCAAATGCACTTTTCTGATGCCCGTTGGTCGTATCTAAGCTACTTTCAATTATTTTTAAACCTCACGCTACCTAAGGAAATTTCGGGAAAAGCTTCATGTTAGAGAACATAATTGCTCGTTCTGCATGATTTGTTTAAATTGAGACCAGCATGCATTGTAAATAAATAGCAATATCTGCTGAAATTAAAATCTTTGCACGTGTCCATTGATCATTCATTTTCAGGTAATAATTATAAATAAAGCAGATTATTCGATAGAAAAAATAGAATCAAATAATTTGAAGGAGATTTCTGCTGAACTAAACTGTCCTTACTTTAAGTGGAAAACTAAAAACAGAAAATCTGGTGTGAATAAACTGAAGGATCGAGATTTTCAGCTGGTCTACAAAATACATGGTAACTTGTTGTGAAGGGTAGTCACTATATGAAGTACAATTAAATCGACGCCATTTACTGTTAACCTCTGGCCTTTTGGCCGTGAAGGGCATTATTGAAAGTTTTAAAGTTTGCATGCAAAAATATATATCATTTAAACCATATTATTTTGAACGTTTCGCTAAGAGAACTGGTCAGTTTTGTGATTTTTCAAATTTTGATGCTCAAATTATGTCCTCTGATGCATTTTAGTATTTAATAGGTAAAATTCATGTTTATTTATGCCATATGAGCTGTTTAGAAGGAGCGCATATGACATAAATAAAGCATTGAATAAATAAAGCTAAAGGATTACTATATTTGTAAAGTATATCTCAATTATAGTGCGATTGAACAATGTGGCTTCAAGATCGATATGTAATATACTGAAGATCTGGCCTAAGTATTTCCTTATACAATGGGACAAGCGCCTCTTTATCCCAGCTGGCAAAATTCCTGTATATCACTGGCAGAACCGCAGAAGCCTATCCACACTGCTCAAAAAAATTCATGTGTCCGCACAATTTAGTCCCATGTCTTTGTTTTTGTTACCAATACTGTTTAATGAGCGGAGGGGGAACTTATATGCTCCTAATATTTTCCACCATCAGTGTAGATATGGTTCTTTTAGGCACCATAGTCTGTGACTCCCTTTAATAATGTTCTAAGTGTTCGTCTAGTGGTAAATAGGACAACAATCTTGTATATCCTAAATATTTAAAAAGAGGAATTCACCTCCCAAATAAATATTGTTATTTGGATTGGCGGTGTGTTTTCATCAAAGATATTTGATGGTATACTCTTTGATGGATCTGAACTGGGAACTCTAACCCGGTTCCCTTTAATTAAAACCCCATCCCCAGGCAGGGGAAGGAGGAGATGGGTCTCTGTCTCCTCCCCTCTCTGCCTCCCCATACTTCGCCTGGTGGGACTCTTCCCCACTGACATTATTGGGGATGCCTATTCTATTGTCTCCATCCTTCTACACGTTTCCCCCAGTCTCTAGTCCCCCAACTCTAACTAAACCGACCGAGTACGCCCCTAACGATGCCAGCAATTTCTAATCAGTCTAAAAATTCAACTTCTTTCGGCCTTTCCAAATTCTAGTGTCCCCCCCCCCTCGGCTTTTTTTTTATAGGTCTGTTGTTGTTGTTTTTTTGGTTTTTAGGAGCATTAGCAACTAAGGCCATATTGCTCCGGGGATATGCGGTGGTCATTCCCTGACCTTTCCGCATCCTCCGTATTTGGTGGGCACGGACTCGAACCCCTGTCTAATCATATAGGTCTGAAATCCACCGAAATCCTCGGAAAATAGGTGGCAGGCCTGTCCGAGTACTTAATTAATCTACTGGGTACCTGACCTGCCTCCCCGTGGCAAAGTGTGGGCAACGGTGGGTCCCAATATGGGCTCAACGGTCAGAGAAACAACAGAACATAACATTACACAACAAACCACTTTGCACACATTTTTTAAATTTCTAGCCTCCACAGAGTTCTATTTCGCTTAACACTTTACACACCTCGGTTGGTTCAACTTCTCTTCCACCACTCCTCTCAGGTCCGTATATAAAGGGAGAAGTTACTCCAATGATTGTACAACCGTAGCCGCTCATTGGGCATTACAATAGGGAGTCATGTCTTAAACTTTGGACCACACTTACAATACTCCCTGATGACTCTCCAAAAGTATCGAGCATATTTCCATATTTTGAACGGAAGGCTGGTATACTTGTGAATGCTTGCTAAGGCATTTCAGATAAGTCGGCGTGAACGGCAACTCGCTCTCTTTGTTTATATCAGCCAGCTGTTTCTCTGTTTATATTGTAGCTTATTTTAAAATTATTTAATTACTGAAATATTTTATAAAGTAAATTCTGTTAATTTTTTCTCAAGCTGAATCCTAATGGTGCCACCAGATCCAGTCGATTGCTTCGTAACAAATTATCATGACTCAGACGAAATGCTCATGGGCGGATCTTTCTGTGCATTTTGAATTCGTCTCTTATGCTGCCTACGACATACTTGTATTATATATTACAATATAGTAGATGAACTGAATCAATGAAGAGAGGAATGGATGCCATATAGGACTCAGCAATAACTGGAGAATCGTCAGGCGTTCAAGAATGTAGTGAATCTAGGTGATATGCTTCTAGTTCAAGGCTGCGCAACGAATGAATTTCTGCCTTACTCGTTTGAGCCACTTCTTTATCCGGAGAGGTGCAATGGAGTGTGAAAATTGGAATATCAGAGTACTTTTGTGTGGAATAACTATGCTGTTAAAACTGTGAATATTGCAATTTATATAATTTCCCAGAGCTTTTTTGCTAATTTACATTATAAATTAATTACAATTATTTCGTATAATTGCAATTCTAAAAGTTTTACTTTAGAAATTTAAATGTAATTAAGTAGATCAGAATGATCAGAATTACAAAACGTAATTCAGTAAATAGATCAGACGAAATGAAACTTACCAGATCGACAACGAATTTGTCCAAACATTGGCCGATTTGTGGAACTTCTTTCTTTAAGGACGCAAGCAAATCTAAAAATTTGAAATGAGACTCGATTAATGCTAATGAATACATTAAAATTCTTGTTGAAGACTAATTTAGTTTTAATTAAAGCGGCTCGTGCTTTCAAATGTTTTTTTCTTTTTTTTTCACGAGACCAGAAGCACTGGGCTAACCGAACGTCGATTTGTGTAGAATACCGTTTGTGAGAACAGACAAAATTGTTTACTTTATAAGGTACTGGGAACTTTGAATCATCTTTCTCTCTGTCTGTCTCTCTTTTTATTATTGCTGAAAATTTACTTTTCAGCAAGCGACTGATTAGAATCAGTCTCTTTCTTAAAAAAAATGTTTAAAACTTACTGCAACGTAAATCATCTCCAAGGTCTCCAAGAGTATCTCCAGTGGTGTTATAAACAACCATCTCGCACTGCTCAGGTAACATGCCGTTCACTGAACTGCCAAAGGACAGTGCAACAGCGAATAAGAGTAGAACTGTTTTTCCGGTCTCCATTTTTCGAGTGATTCTGGATGTAAGCTGCTCTGGTGCGGGCTACCTATATTTAAAAGGTCCGATCCCTCAATAACTTATTGCTGCAGCACGATGTTAAAGCGACCTTTTGACACAGATATTTATTTCCGGCCAAATAATATGACTGGGAATACTCACCTCTCTCTCTATCAGCAAATGTAGACACGTAATTCTAGACACGTAAGGGTTCTGATATTAAGGAAGCACCCATAGTTTTTAATTATGTTTTAATGAGATCTAACATATTAAACATGGTGTTCGAATACCACGCATTCGAACGTGACTAATTTATCTTTAAATGGTGACCTTAATCTACGTATTTGTCTAGGTTATGTCTGTCATTTCGTGCTAGTTGTGAAGTCTGCCTATACATGCAGACTTCACAACTAGCACGAAAATCTTGCTTTAGTTGAAGTATCAGCCACTAGCATTTCAAACTGATATGTAGTTATGTCTAGTATCGTATGTAGAAAAGCACCAGAATGTCAGTTTAACTACGACTTCATACACTGCAATGAACGTAGAACTCTGCAAAAATCAAAATGATATATTTGGGATATAGACTTCACTTGTTTGGTGAAACAGTGATTACAAGGTTAGGAATCTCTTGTTGAACAATTCTCCGAGGAGAGGATAGATGTTACCAGCAAAACTGCAGTAGTTCTGAAGGAGGCACATGAGACGATTAACTGTATGGAGTCGCAGTCAGCTTTGAGATCAAGGAAACAGCTTGGAAAATTGAGCTTTGTTTCCCAGGCGTGAAGGGCTTTCTGAGTCATTGCATTAGAAACATAATATACCTTAAAAGAACTTTATATTATTTATCGCATACCTAAATAATTTTACAAAATACGATTGGTATAATTATTCACATTTGAGGGCCAGTTTCGGCACCTACGAACTTCGATTATAATAACTGGTGGAGAAATTAATATATACCACAGATGTTTGAGTATCGTTAGTGACAAAATTATTCAAGGAAGCAAGCTTAGATAGTATCATGAAAAAGAAAAGAAAACCTACTTAATTTTCTCCATGTAATGACTTGTTTTAATCACGTGTTGCGCTTTAATTTTATGTCAATGCAGCTGCATTTGGGCCCGAGCTTGAAAGGGGCCCGTGAAATTTGGAAGACAGATTCATTTCTAAAGAAGATTAACGAATTTAATTAGTAAACGAGTATTTTTTTAATTAAATGTAACACATTCTTATCAGCACAGCGACTGGTCGTCCGAGTATTGTTTTGACTGCGCCACGCTTATAGAAATTTTGAATGATCCATGATGTCTGCAATGATTAAACGTTGTCCAGTTTTGATACTAATATATGTTACTCATTGCTGTAGATTTATTATTATTATTATTATTTTTTTACTGTTCGTTGCATTTTGTTACAATTTGACAGAAGGATTTATAATTTTATTCCTCTGATGTCAGTAAGAGACCTTTAGTTTTCAGCATCAGAGAGTATTGACATTCAAGAAAATTGGCAATACACAACGTGCAATGGTGGAAGAAAGCAGCACAGCATTTTTCATAGGGGGATGGAAGTTTTGTAAGGCTTGAAACTTATACAATTTTTGGGGCCCTCTTTAAGAAAAATAATGCAAAAATTTCTTTGTATTTTTCTTAAAAAATACAAAGTCATCAAAAAATAAAAGTCATCAATCATACTGCATGATGGAAGAGATGGGGAAGGGTTGACCGGAACTTGGCTCTAGAGACTAAACATGGGTTCCACCACTTCAAGCCTCCAATAAGCAAAGTGGTGGTATTTCACCGGTTGATGAGAGTCATCTACCACCTAGTACTGCCTGGTAACATAGAGGGGCGGCGTTCCTCCATGTGGTGTGGGCGCCACACCTCGACCCCTGCTTACGTTGGTTCACTCCTGGGTGGTCACCCACCATGTACTTGTGCATGGAGGTTATACCCAGGATTACGAACAGTCCCACCATCGTGAAGGTCCAAGCAGGTGGCCACTTAAACCATGGACGTCGGCAGCATGGTGCAGATTCGTTTAAAATAGGAGTCCTTTCTCTCAGCGATCACAAAACGTTGGCTCCGCTGTACAAGTAAATCAGTCAAATTTGACTTAATTAAAATACTGCATGTATTCGAAAATTAGGTGAACAAAAAATTTATTCCCAACTGCAACATCTTGCAAAATATCCTTCTGGCGCCCATGACTGCAACGCTACCCAAAATGACACTGTGACAGAGGGGGAAGTCTGAATGGAAAGAGACAGCGGTGTTAACCGATTATGGTTAAAATATCCTCCTTTTGCAAATCTTAAAAAAAAAACATATGACCATGGGAACATATTGCTAGGGCTCCCCTCCCAGGGTTTAGACCCATGCCTTGAGCGACTCTCAAGCTTAAGCTTCATTAGCTTCACTGTAAAACTTTTATAATTTTCTTATTTATTTCATAAACTCGTTTGTTCCGTGTTTTATATTGTCAAATATTTGGAAATTGCTTTGTAAACAAACCATGTTTCTTAAAGAATTACCAAAAAGTACTAATGGTAATCTACAGCAATAAATAAAGTACAGCATTATAAGTTGTTACACCGAGAACTTTCGTATCTCCCAATTATCAGGCGAACCGAATTAATTACTAAAATACTAAAACAGCATCCTGGGATTTAGGATAAATTACAAAACTATACTCATTTGGAACCCACAGTGTTTAATAAAAGAAGAGAAGAAAATCCCTTTTTGCAGGGAGAAGGTGTGGGTGTACGGGGATTGCGAAACTTCTCGCACTAACTCGCTGGCGCGTGGTTCTCTGCAACCTATGGGGGGTAAGCGAAGCTATAGTAGCTCGGAAAAGCACAGACGAGCCGATAGAGGCCCAAGGATTGCGATAATCATGGCAAGCTGACAGTACTCGAAATGAGCTGACAACGTGAGCGGAAGGAAAGAAAGAGACCCTGGGTTCTCACGTCAACAGAGGTCCTTAAAGGGGGACGATTACCAAAAAAGGCAATGCTAGACAGCAAATCGGAATTTTTGGTGACTCTGACTCTGTGACATAGGATGGGATAACCAGAGAATACATTAGGTCCTTGAGGTTGTCACAGACATTCTCTCAGATATGCCAGACAAGCTGTACTTGCTACCTGGAAGTCTAAAACGCTGATGGAACTGATATTCGGGTGACACTCAAGTCAAGTGGACCCAATTTCGGCGAAGTTCGGACGGTCTGTGACAGCCAAATCCTCTGCTTGCACCTTCACGATGGTGGAACTGTTAGTAATCCTGGGTATAACCTCCATGCACAAGTACATGGTGGGTGACCACCCAGGTGTGAACCAACGTAAGCAGGGGTCGAGGTGTGGTGCCCACACCACATGGAGGAACGCCGCCCCTCTATGTTACCAGGCAGTACTAGGTGGTAGATGACTGTCATCAACCGGTGAAATACCACCACTTTGCTTATTGGAGGCTTGAAATGGTGGAACCCATGTTTAGTCTCTAAAGCTAAGTTCCGGTCAACACTTCCCTATCTCTTCCATCATGCAGTATGATTGATGACTTTTGAGGCCATGATGAACGTCGTGGCGAGATACAATATTCCTTACATTTCGAGGGTACAGCTCTAAAACGGTGTTCGCAGGCCGGCCGCTAGTTAGTACACCGGACCGAACCTATTGGAAACTCTCTAGGAGGCTTCCGGATCAGCTAGTTTATAATCTTGCTACCTCTACTCTGCCAGATAGTGACTGGAGGGAGTCCGAGTAGTGTGTATGCGGGGAGCATTGTCGAGGCCACGTTATGTCAAGGATCTGGGTATATTCTTACCACATGTACGCCATATCCAAAAATTTCATTACTTCAAACAGCATGTCCCACCTACTTTTTCTTACTATTGAATACACCATGAATTGTCAAACTAATAGAGCAAACTTATCTGCGAAAAGATCTAAACCTCCCAAGGACTTCCTAATTCATTTCACAAATATACGTGGTCTCAATTCTAATATCAACGATGTCCATTTCCACTTGCAGTCTGCCAAACCCCATGTACGTTTTCTGACAGAATCTCAGTTATCGGTTGATTCAACTACTGCTCATCTCAGATGCCCAAATTATTCGCTGTATGATTCCTTTGGCCTCAAAGGTGGTACTTGTGCATATGTCCGTTCTGATATTCCCTGTCAGAGACTTGGCAATTTGGAATCTCCTCTCTTTGATCTTCTCTGGCTTAAAATCTCTCTACCTCATTGTGTCAAATTGATCTGTAGTGTCTACCGTTCTCCCAACTCCACCAATCACTTGGAGCTCTTTGACGTCCTCTCTTTGCAACTTGACTTTCTCCAGTCCACCTCTCATAACAGTGAGGTAATTTTCCTTGGTGATTTTAATGTTCACAACTCCAGCTGGCTTCCGTTTTCTAGTCACACCGACCCAGCAGGTCGAGATGCTGAGGCTTTTGCAATTACTAATTACCTAGCACAGATTGTTCATTTACCTACAAGAATACCGGACAATCCTAATCATACAGCCAATACGCTTGATCTTTTTCTCACAAACAATCCTTCTAAGTACACGGTCGAAGTGAGAGGTCCTTTAGGCACTTCAGATCACAACTTGGTTATTGTCTCTTCTCCAATGGAGCCTTTATTTCATGGCTATTCCAACCTTGTATTGTTTGGCATTACAAGAATGCAAAATGGGATGACCTGCGAGACTTCTTTTCTTCTTTTCCTTGGTCGGATTACTGTTTCAAAACTTCTGATGTCAATGTTTGGTCAGATCGTGTCAGTGAAATTATTCTTGCAGGGATGAAATCCTTTATCTCACACTCCACTTTAAAATCTCATCCCTTATCTAAACCTTGGTTTTCCAATAAATGTGCTAAGGCTGTTCAAGAGAAGAATGTTGCATTTCGTAATTGGCTTGTTTCTAATTCTTCAGTTTCATTTTCTGCCTACACCAAAGCAGTTATTAATCAGTCCAAACTAGAGTTTGAACAGGCTAAGAGTAGAAAACTTGCTTCTTGCCCTAATGGTAGCCGAGTATTCTGGTCTCTTGCCAAAGCTATTGGCCGCAACTTTTGCTCATCTCTGCTCTCACCTCTGTCCAAACCAGATGGTTCTGTTGTCACTTCAGCCAAGGATAAAGCTGACCTGCTAGCATCCCATTTTTCTTCCAGCTCATGTATTTACGATCTTGGTAAAACACCTCCCACCATTCCCAACACGCTCCATTCAATGTCTCCTGTGGTCTTCCGTTAAAAGGATATCAGAAGGATTTTGATGAATCTTGATGCTAAGAAAGCACCAGGTCCTGATGGCATTTCTCCGCTTGTTCTCAAAACCTGTGCTCCTGAACTTACTCCTATCCTTTGCCGCCTTTTTTCACTTTCTTATTCCAAAGGTGTTTTTCCTTCTGCTTGGAAATTTGCTCATAACCAGCCAGTTTCTAAAAAGGGTGACAAATCCCTCCCATCCAATTATCGTCCCATTGCAATTACTTCTACTCTTTCTAAGGTAATGGAGAAACCAATTAACTGCCAACTCTTAAACTACCTAGAAACCTTCCGTCTGATCAACGATCGCCAGTATGGATTCCGTCAGTGTCGATCCACTGGTGATATTCTGGCTTATGTTACCCATTTATGGACTAATTCAATGGAAAGGTTCGGTGAAACACAAGTAGTTGCTCTTGACCTCTCAAAGGCTTTTGATCGTGTTTGGCATAAAGGTCTTCTAAACAAGCTTCCATCTTATGGTTTACCAACTGTTTTTCGTAATTGGTTATCCAGTTTTCTCTCTGATCGCTCACTGAGGGTGATGGTAGATGGCTCTCTGTCTTCTAACTTCTCCACTAATGCCGGTGGTGTCCCCCAAGGTTCAGTTCTTTCCCCCACTCTTTTCCTCTTGTATATCAATGACGTTCTTCCATTGCCTGGAAATCCTATCCATAGTTTTGCCGATGATTGATATCATTCAACTTTCAACTTTGCATTCAACTTTCCATTTTGAGAAACCTTGTCCTGCTCAATCAGCTTCAACTTCTCGAAAATCTGCTACCAGTTCCTTAAATGCCGATCTTCAGGTAATTCTCCAGTGGGGCAATGACAACTTAGTTGATTTCAACCCTTCTAAAACTCAGTCTTGTCTTATATCCCGCAAAAAGGATTCTTCTGCTCCTATGCTTATCTTTAGTGACACTCCGATTTCTAGGCAAAATGATATATCTCTTTTGGGGATTACCCTGACTTCTAATCTCTCTTGGCACAAGCACATTACAAATATTGCTTCCTCTGCATCTAAAAAGCTTGGTTTTCTCTTTCGCTCTCGGCGTTACTTTTCTTCCAAACAGCTGCTCACTCTGTATAAATCGCAAATCCGCCCTGCCATGGAATACTGTTCCCACAACTGGGGTGGAGCCCCCAAAACCTCTCTCAGGCTTCTTGATTCCATTCAGAATAGGGCTGTTAGGTTAATTAATGATTCGTCTCTAACAGAGTCTCTCCACTCGCTGTCTCATAGACGCACTGTTTCTGCTGCATGCCTCTTCTACAAATCCTTCCATGGGCACTGTTCTTCTGAATTGGATTCTATAATTCCTGCTCTCTCTTTTAAAACAGTCCGAACACGTGCCGCCACCAGCCAACATCCATTTACTGTCCAACTTCAAACCCACAGAACCAACTTTTCATCTTCCTCATTTATTCATTCAACTGCCGTTTTCTGGAACAACCTTCCTTCGTACCTATTTCCTGAAAATTACAATCTACAGAAGTTCAAGTCCAATATCAACAAATATCTTCTTTCGTCTTCTCAACCTCCAACCCAAGCACGGTACTAAGTACTATAGGTTCTAATACCTCTCGTGTTTGGAGTTCACATAAAAAAAAAAAAAAAAAAACATAAAGGGTTCGAAGGAGACAAAGTTAGAGAAGTGGTGGAGAAGTGCCTTGCGTTGCACAGAGGGAGAAGCTGAAAGAGAGTCTCGGGGTCCAGAGAAGAGAATGCCCTTGTCCTACTGGAAGGAAGTAAGCCCAATAATCTGCTCTGGAGGAAAGCAACTTGGCCTGGTAAGCAAACTATTTCTTTTGCGTGAATGAAAATGACTGAATTAGAATGAATAGAATCAACCAAATGCTTCCTCCTTATAAACTTAAAGCTTTGTTAATTTAGTTAATTTAATAATGAATGGAAATAACTCTCAATGTTTTAGTTACACAGCAGGTTTTCAGCAAAGTAAATGTTAGAACACGGAGTTAGGGGTGAGAATAATCACAATAGGATAGATGTAAGATATTTAAATATAATGGGAACGTGTAATGGAAGGTGACCACTAAAAGTATTTTGCCTAATGGTTTCTGTTGCCCAACCATTTGCTTAATATTGTGAACATTGTAGGTTTATTAGCTAATAGTATTGTGGTAAAGAACAAAGCTAGTGAACGAATGGTTCTAGAAATGTTAGAATATAGAATACTATAAAGATGCTTGATAATACAATATTATAACCATAAATGAATTCTTGCTGTTATTACGGACGTAAACCTGGAAGCAACATATATCTTCATTCTTTACCTTAACAACGAGATATGATGAAAGTGTACTGTATATATGTTTTTTCATTTAATAAATGTTATTGAATTTTATGTCTCTCTTCCTCTCTGCCACTACTCTTACACACACACGCCAGAAGAAAGAATTAGAAGGCAGAAAATGTAGGACTATATCTACTGTGGCTGTACAGGTTCTGTTGGTAAAACTACCAGTACATTATGAGATCCAATACAGATACATGTATTTTCATCTGAAGAAAGCACGCTCTGTTTCCTTGGAAGATGTGCAGCTTGATTTGAGTGCCTCTTTGGCTTCTGAAAGGAAAAGACTGCGTTCCATCTACATTGAAAAGTGGCAAAGAGATTGGAATACCTCAGACTTTGGTAGTGTAACGAGAGAATATTTACCTTTAGTTAGAGAGTGCAATAAGAAAGAATTTTTATGGTTTCCTACAGGATTGCACGCACATTCCTGCTGTTGGGTCATGGCAGCATTAACAGTAAACTGTTTAAACTAGGACTGTCTCCTACTGCACTTTGTCAGTGTGGGACTGAAGAGAACGTCGATCATATCTTATTTGATTGTCACTACTATTTGGACTATATAGACAAGAACTTCAACTTACTGCAGGACACATCACTCGTGAAAATAAACCTTTATTGTTCGATCTTAGGTTGCATTTAATGTTCTTAATACATTTGCTACACGTGTCTTCAAAAGGAGAGATGAACTTCGACCAGTTAACTCAAGATAGACTGTTGCTCTTGTGACTCTTTGTACCTCAGAGTTGGTGTACAGAAAAGTGATTTTAACTACGAGTTCTCACAGTAATTACTTGTATTACATGATAACAATGTTATTGTTATGTACCACTGGATTTCTACTGCTTCTGAAGATTCTACTTTTTGTTCCTTGGTAATGCTACTGCGGTGGATTATCCTTTTGGACTTGTATTGTTTGGTGACCTGTTGAAGCCAACTAGACTTGATATTGACTGTATATCGTACATATTCTGTTAACGATGAATCTCTTTCTATTAATAGTTTGATGGAGTGAAATTTGGTTCATGATATTTGGACTCTTTCTTCAACGAAGAAAGGAATGTCTTGACCAGCTTCCTCTGTTTGCTGATCTTGGTACCAAGATGAGTCTTTTGGTAAGATGCCAGGTGCTCGTCACGATGACAACAGAACAGAGCACAAAAGTTATACCCAAAACATTACTGCACACATGACCGGTTATGGCGCAAGCCTCACCACAAGAAGTATAAAATCAGTTAATGGGGGAAACCTTTGACGGTTTGAGTTTCCTTTCATCAAAGGTGTGATTATACGTCGGTGCTCTCTTTTCTTACTAACATCACAATAGGCTGTTTTGAGGTATGGCAAAATATATATGAATAAATACATTTAATGCGAGGAAGCGTGACTATGCAAATATGACAATCTCATCGAGAAAATGAAATTAAAATTTGAATTCCTTCACGTTATTGCAATGTAATACCACAACTTATGATGATATCCACATCAAAGAGAGTTAATAATATATTTGTAAATTTATTTTTAATTCATTTTTAGGTTATTATAAGCTGAACAATGACTGGTCAGAAATGAAGATTCCATTCCTGTGAAAATTTCAAGATGGGAAGGATATTTAGCTGACAAGCGTGTCCGATCATGCCATCAATCGTACCATCTCCGTTGGTTACAGGTCACTTTTCATCACTGCCACTCCATCCTTGTTTAATTCTGGAGCAACATCGATACCACTTCATTTCCTTCTATTTATTGTGACTTGTTCTTCGCCTCAGGATTCACAAAGGCATCCTGGATGTCGAAAGAGCTGGACATCCAGATAAATTTGTAAAAATGTCGATTAGCTTAAATTAGAACAAATTTAATATCCCTTTTCCGAGGAAATATTAAATTTCTTCTAGTTTAATACGGTCAGTGATATTTTACCGTTACTACCCATGAAAACGAGAATATGGTGCATTATCATGGGAAATTGAACTTCAACGGGAAATACAGCCAGCTACTTGTTACCTTCCAAACATGTCAGAACTTTTCACAGTATCCAAAAGCATGTTATTTTCTCCATGTTGTATCCAAAAAAAGCATGTTGTTTCCAAAAGCATATTGTTTCCAAAAGCATGTTATTTTCTCCAGTCAAGGCTAAGAGTTCAAGCAATAACTCAACGAAGCCCTCTCTCGAAATTGTACATCGTCTTTTGACAAAAGACATTTCTTGGGACTCTATTTTATTACATGGTGATCACTACCCCCCCTATTGCTTCCTGCACTGTGAAGTTTTTGATGCATTTGGATCCTTGGTGAAAACCACGTCGTCTGGCCTTGCGAGTGGCACAATGGATACAATCAACTTCTTTCTACGTAGAAAATCTTGTGAACGACATGATGAATATTTATGGTCTTTTTCCAATATGGCTGAGTTATCAGAAAATTAAAAACTATGCTTCACTGTTTGTCAGGATTACCAGGAAAGACTGGGGGCTCAAAAGGAGAACCCTCAGTCTATTCTACAATATGGTCTTTCTACCCGCATTGCATATGCCGCTCTAGTCTGGTACAACAAAACCACAATGGTCTCCAATCAACGGAAGCTAGAAACTATCCAGAGGACAATATTACTGACAACTTCTCGAGCCTGCTGCACGGTCAGCACCCACGCCCTGCAGGCCCTAGGGGGAAACTCTCCACCTGGACCTGGAGGTAGTGCAGTCTGGCATACTAACCAACCTGACCACGGAAAGGCTACCACCTTCCAAGACTTCCCTCAAACACAGAAAACAACCACAAAATGGAAAACTGACGTTTGACCGAATATTGACATGACATCTGGAAACAATGCTGGAATGACAGCACAAAGGGCATCATTACCAAAAAATTCATTCCAAACCTCAGAAAAACTCATCCAGAAATGCTGGTCTGGCTTTCCCCAGGCCTACTGTAATCACATGTGGGCATGGGGGCCATCAGAGGAAAGTTAATAACAATGGGATTAATAGACAACCCCCTATGCTCCTGCGTGCTCCCAGAGACCTGGGAGCACCTAATGAATACTTTCCCTATCTACGACGACCTAAGATGTTTATGAATTACCAAAATACACTTTAATCCAAAGGACCAAGAGCATTACCTCTTGGAATCCAGTGAGACCTATAATGTCTTTACCAACTTCACACAGGAACTCTTTTACAGAGGAAAGAGCCTCCCACCATCATAATCTTGGCTTATATCACCACTGTACACCAGAACTGAGTACAGAACACAATCCCAACAGCGAATACCAACACAAAGGAATCTCCACATACGAGGACCCTAACATGGGATCCCTGTCCCATGAACGTCACATCGGAACAGACAAACGTCTACTGGTGTCTGATGTCAAGCTTTGATTTGATTTGATTGATTTGGTAGTTGTTGGCGCATCGGCTTCTGTGGCCATATTGCACCTCCCAAGGTTTTTGCAGTACTTTGATCCAAGCCCGAGGCGGGAATCGAACCCGCGACCTTTGGGTTGCCGGGCAGGTACTTTACCCACTCGGCTAGCCCGGTCGGCTCTGATGTCAAGCATGGAGGGATGGGCTCCCTCTGGTCCTTCCCCCAAGGACTAAAGAGTAAAACATTTTAAAAATTGCAACATGAAACCAAAGATGGGACTTCGTCCCAAAAGAAGGTACAGACATTACGTCTCCACTCTTGAAAGAACAAATGGTCCACTCCACCAACGAAAACTCCAGCAATGGACCCAAGTACAGAATCTTGTTTTTCCTCGGAATACTGGACTATCTCCGAACTTAACCTCAGTACTATTGACTCTCGGATGGCACTCCCCAGTCCCCTGCCTATTGGCAACTCTTAATCCGCTCTCCCTTGAGCGGATCTGTCCTTCCAACGCCCGCGGGCGGGAGGAGAGGGTTCCCCTCTTCTCGCCTCCCCAAATTTTCACTCTGGTGGGACACCGGCATGCCCCACTGAAAAAAAAACGGGGTCACCTTCACTATTGACCCCTCCTTCCTACTTCACCCCCCTAGTCTTCAGTCTCCCCTCTCAATACTTTCTCTTACACAGCTTTCGTCCCCCACGTCCAAACTAATATTACCACAAAATTTTGCCCGACCTTATAGGCTCCTAGAACTTGTCCTTTCAGCGTACAACCCCCCCACCCCGCAGCGCTCTTTAACGAAATCTTTCCTAAATCAACCGCGATCACTTCAACCTTTTTTTTTTTTTTTTTTTTAGCCACTGCAATCCCAGGAAAGCAGGTGGCAGGACCTGCCAGAGTATCACTTCTGGTAACACATGGCTAGCATCCACGTGGCGGGGTATGGGCAACGTCGGTTCCCATTAGGGGCCCGGCGACCAATAAGGCAGAGGAACAATGGGCAGAACATATTACACAAACTACGACCCACACACTTTTAAATCTCTCGCTTGATAGTGTTCTGTTTCCGATACAATATGCGTACGCGGAGATGGGAGAAACCCCAGGTGCGGTTCGACCCGAATATACCTTATGGTTGAATTAGTCGATCTCAAGCGAGGTTCGCACGATGTCTTCTTTCGAAAATTCGAGTTTTTCGTCCTTACAAGCAGTATTCCCATTATTAAGTATTAAGCAAGAGAAAAGACAAACCCATGAGCGTAGGGAACGAGTATAAATGCTCCAGCGTTCAGCGGAAATTTCTCCTGTCCCTCAATTGCGGACACGCGCAGCCGTGCATCCGACCGGGGAGAAGGCGAAATCAGAATTATTTAGGAGAAAATGTGAAAGAGCCAATGAAAAGGCAAGGATTGCCATAACCACCAGAATCTTGCATTCACTTTCAATAGGGATTAATAACGTGGGTGGAAGGGACAGTAAGATCTTTGGTTCCCATGTCAGCAACAGCAAATAAAAAGATGTTTATGGTCATAGCAAAGCCCACATGCTCACATAGGACCGTGGGACCGTTACCAAAAATGGTCACATCGGAGGAACGATGGCTTCTTGAGTCACTTCGTGGCTATGACATAAGCTCAAATAACCAAAAGAACAGTTTTCTTCCATATTTACCACTTCCTTTGTTACCATCGCAGGAAGTGAATAATTCTTTTATTTTAGCGTAGCCAATGAAAGGAGAATCTTTTGGGGAAAGTAGAGCAGAAGGCGCGAGGTATACGAGTATTGGGGGCCCAAAAAGGGGCAGATGGGAGTTGGCTTTTCGCAATTGAACAGGAAGTCGGCAAGTCAGTGGAGCAGTTAGAGACAAAGGCAAGATCAGGGAGCAGCACACTGAGAGAGAGAAGAAGAGCAACCACCAGAGATAAAAGATCCAAAAACGACAGAGGACTCCACCCAGATTCACTGGAGAGGAGGCCGCATAACTGAATTTCAGGAACAAGTTATTTAACTGGTAAGCCATTATTTTATTCGTGTGAATGTAAAGCTTGAAAAACAAAACCAACCGATAACATTTTCAATGCTTCTTTCCTGATCCTCACGAACTACATGTTAACACAATATAGGTTAAACGACTATAATGCTTTCATAAGTACCCGAAATTACCCCCCAGAAAGTCGAATGCCCACAAAGTGCAGTTTAATCAAGCATGATCAAGCGCTGGTTTCCGAACGATGATGGAGAAAGGATTAAGAGATAACAGGGCATAAAATTTAGCCGCCCCCACGTTATTTTTGACCTTAAAATATGTAAAATACCAAAAGTGTTTATGAGCATTATGGATATTTGGCCTAGAACAAACTATTTTACTACAAAAGGTAAGAATTGAAGAGTTTGTTTTATAAGATGGAACCCAGAATTTCTATGAAGGGTTAAATGTACTATTTTACCACTTGACTCACACCTTTGATATTATTGTATGGAATCGACACATGTATGTCACAATTTTTACAAATCGCCCACACAGAATGCAAATGTTGTGTACCTGTTTTCTTTGTTATAATAAATGTTGTTATGTGTTACACTATGTCTCATCCTCTCTGCCCATATTCTAATACACCAGTATAAACAAGTACAAACCAGGAGGGGTCATTGAGGGAGATCGGGTGACACACCGTGATCATTCGATCTTTTATCACAACGCCATTCCAACGCCGCAGTTCCAGAGGTTATAAAGCCCCTGAGAACCGAGGGCACGGATTTGTCCTAAGAGATTGTAAGTTAGAGCGACTAGACGAAAAAGGACGTCGACCCGAAGGAAGGAGGTGAAAACAAGATGGCACAGCAAAGCAAGCAAGCCCAAACAAGAAAGTGCCACACTAAACAGGGGTGCGCCCACACGTTGCTCTTCCGCCGTGATGTGTTGGATCGTTTCTGAGGCCATGTGGCATCGTCGACACGTGTCATTTGACACTCTGGGCTCATTGGCGATGTCTTTTTGTATAGTTTTCTGGTGTCGATTACTTGGTCTTGGATGATAAGCACGAATCCTTCAGTCTCGGATAAGAGCTTCCCGCTCGTGAGCCATGCATTGGAAGCCATTTTATCTATGTCACCTTGATAGAGGTCATTGTGTGTGTATGTGCGAAGCACTTGATGTACAGTAAATACGTAGGTCGTGGATGTCCACAGGGATCAGTTCTGGGTCCAATATTTTGGAATACCGTGCTGGACCAGTGGTTAAATAAGTCTCAAGTTATAAACTGCATACAAGTGGCATATGCGGACGATTTGATTGTGGGGGTCCCAGGTGGGTCTAGAATCGTGTTGGAGCACAGAATACAGGATGTCCTGGAGGATTTCTCTAATTGGGCTACTCTGAACAAATTGAAAATTTCATCTACTAAAACCAAATTCATGGTGTTTAAAAACCATTTTGATTATAACCGCCCACCTAGAGTTGTGTTAAACGGGAAGCAAATTCCTTTTGTGTCTAATATCAAGTATTTAGGGATAATTCTGGATGACAGGATGGGTTTTCATCTGCACGTTTCACACCTTAACGATAAAATTAAGAAGTTTATCTGTTCAGTTATAAGAATTTCAAGGCCAGAATGGGGACTTAGCAAAAAAACTATGAGCTTGTATTACAAAACGATCTTTCTGCCAGTTATCGCTTATGCTGCTGGCGTGTGGGTGGAGGCTGTGTTTAAGATCAAAACTCAACGTATGTTAATGTCGCTGCAGCGATCAATGATGCTGACTTATTTGCATGCGCCACGGACTGTGTCTACGGTTGCGCTACAAGTGATAGCTGGCTTGTTACCTCTGGATTTATATGTGGTTTACCGAGGAATGATGTACGCGATGAGGAAGGGTATCCCTGCCCAATATCTAGGAATGTCTTTAAATCTGACGGCTACCGTTAAGGAAGAGAAACTTCGTATTTGGACTGGTTTCGTTGGAATATGGAGAGCCCGATGGAGTTCTTCTGAGGTGGGAGTGATAACTAGAAAGATTATTCCTGAGGCAGATTTCGCTATTTCTAAACCAGTGTCGTCGTGGTTTTGCCCCACTATGTATACCAGTTTTCTGCTAACAGGGCACGGGTCGTTCCGGGATAAATTGTATTCTAGGGGGTTGGAGCCAGATCCATGGTGTTCTTGTGGAGCGGTAGAGACTTGGCAACACATTATATTTTCTTGTCCTTACTATAATGTTGAAAGGCGTCTTTTGAAAAAAACAGATATCTAATCTTGATGAAGATAATGTACATACATTGGTGCAAGGCGTTAACAACTTTCAGGCCTTACAGGTGTATGCAAATGCTGTGTTTTCCAAAAGATTTATAATAAGAAACCTTACGGACATTGAATTGGCTGTTTACAACCAGAATCTTCATTGATTGCATCTGGGCTTGGGAGCTTCAGACCTGGAAGCCTTTGGTCGGGTCTAGGGCTCCTGGGCATGGACCACTGCAGTGGTTTTTTTTTTTTTTTTTTGTTGTTCAGTTCTTGGGTTTGGGCGGCCCAAGTCTGGACAGCTGGCACTCAGTAGTATTGCACTTTCTCTGTTGAGTGTTGAATTGTGCTTCGGCGCTCCAGCTTTTAAATATAGTACCAGGTCCGGCTCCTCGTGCCAGGGACGGGCATCAGATTGCAGTTGAAAAGTCCAGCTGCTTTCTGATGGCAAAGTGACCTGACATAAGAAAAATACTACACTCACAAACATATCTCTCTTATATATACTTTTATTCTTTCCTATACAAAAACCATTTATACACTTGACTTAGCTTATGAACTTAACTTAACTTAAAAAAATTTTTTTTTTTTTCCTTCCCATTCCTCTTCAGAATTGTGCTTTTGTCTTCTTATTTCTTAGCTATCTTTTTATTCATCAGGTCCACTTTACAAATTTTCTGTTTAAAATGATTTAGGTGGAGATGGGCTTTTGCCTGGGAAACATCCTGACACAGTATACGCACGCACACACACACACACACACACACACACACACACACACACACACACACACACACACACACACACACACACACACACACACACACACACACACACACACACGCTCGTGAGCCATGCATTGGAAGCTATTTTATCTATGTCATCTTGATAGAGGTCATTGTAATGTCCTGCAATGCAGTGTCTTTTTTGTCCAATTTTTTAGCTTAGTCTGTGCAGTCTGGACGGGAGGGGACTCCTCGATTTCATAGAGTGGGGTATGCTGCTTATCCATCTTCTTTATAGCCTGGTAGACTGCTGCTGCGTTCTTCTGGAACGATAGCTAATTCTTCAGGTTAGCTATCGTTGTTTTCTGTTGCTCGATAAGGCCTATCCGGGCACCTTCCTCCCACTTTCCGGGCTATTGTCAGGCTTTCCAAAGATGATTTTAGGTGGTGTTGGCGGCTCTTGGTCATCATTGTCCTTGTCGTTCTCATGATATCCTCCAGCTCAGTGTTAGTCTAATCTATTATCCCCCAGGAGTATATGAGCACTGGGACAGCATAGGTGTTAATGGCTTTAACTGTGTTACCACCGTTTAGCAGGATTCTGTGTCTCTGATAGTATTTTCCGTTCAGGCAGGCCTCGATTTCGGTGTGTTGCCAATACTCAGCCTACATCAACCCTAGGTATTTGTGGGTCTCTCCCTCCGTCATGGCTTCGATCCCTTACCAGTCTGCAGCTGGTATTTTGGCCGACTAATTTCCCCCGATGCAATTCCGTAGTTTTGCATTTGTCTAGACCAAATTCCATCCTAATATCATTGCTGAATTCTTCGGTGAACCGGTGAGTTTCTGAAGTTGCTTTCTTCTCTCCCGCGTATGTCATTCATGTACATCAGGTGGGTGAACGTGTACAGGTTTTGCCTTCCTTCTTTGAGGATATATCCAGACTAGCTGCTGTTGAGTATGGTGGATTACGAGTTGAGATGTCAGACAGAATCACAGTAGGTTCAGGTCATCTCCCTGAAAGAATCCTCTCTTGATGGGATCGGTCTGGTTGTGATGTCCTTCACTTTAATGGTGGTAAATTTTGCGCTTCTTAGAGGCTTCCTCTATAAGTGCAAGATCTATTGTTAATTGCTCCTTGCATCCTTTGCTCATCCGCTTGCATCCTTTCTGCTATTCGGCCATTATGTTTCGGGTTTCTAAGTGGCCTGGTATCTTCATGGTTATGCAGTTAGTCCGGATCTTGTACATCGTTGGGAAGATGTAGATTATATTTTTTTGGCCTACGACATAAGTTGGTGGCACAGCCAAAAAATCTAGTTCCTACGACTTCTCCAACCCAAAATAAGCAGTTTTATCTTGTCTTATCTCGGAAAAATGTTCTCTGCTTTCTTTCTCCTTCATTTTTCTTAGAGGTTTCGCCCATTCCAAAAATACAACAAAAGTCTTGCTCTGTCAAGAACTAATGTCGACACTGCATGCAGAATAAGGAATTGAATCATCAATGGTTAAATATTTTCTAAACATAGAGCACACTACACATCTTACAATAAATTTTAAAACTTATTTGAACGTAACTAACGCTACTGTTGTAGCGTTTTTTAGATTAGACATATAAATCTATTTAAACACACAAGAAAGCAAGAAATATTTACAATATTATTTTATTGCACAGTTAAGAATTACACAAATCTACAGTAGATTACATTCATTGATTATTTTGTAATAATATTCCATAATGCTGAATGCTTCATTTTCAAGAAATAATCGTTGACATTTAGCATTTAGAAAAAGGTCCAGGTAACTAATAGAACGTGTGGTTCCTGTAGGCTTTTCCTCACACTTAGCTTGCTTCAAAATGGATCTTCAAGAAGGATTTACCAGAGAAAGATTGCAGGGTCTCTTGCCGTCCTTAAAATTCTAGTTCGGAAAAGAAACTATTGCTATTAATGATTTTTTAATTCTTTATATTACATCATTGAAGACTATTCAAAGCAATAGAAAAAGAAAATAAAACTGCCTTATTCACGTGGATATATATTAAAATCAAAACATTTCTTCTAAAAATAGATTTCGTATATTTTAAGAAAATATTACACACAGTACTAAATATTGAACAATGGGTCTTAACCTTATTATGTTTTCAAAAATGTTTATCTGATAACAAAACACTTATTTTATCGTTTTTTGCCTTTTATAGTCATCCATCGATGTCTCCCGTACGAGATTTCAATATGGTCTGCCAACATATTTAGACTCCATTTTCCATTGTATCACTTTTCCATTTGAGAAATATCTTGGTGAAACCTTTCACCATCTTTGGAGACCGCTCACAAGTTTTCAAGGAAAAAAAGCCTAAATGGGAATGTAGGAAATGAAACTTTAACGAATGGTCTTGGTTTTCGGTCATTAACCAAAGATATTTGAAAACTGAGATCGTTTTAAGCACATATCTGAGTTTTTGAACATATTTCTTACAAGAATCTGTCGAAATTATTTCAAGGAGGAAATTGATGCCGACGAGAGCAATTCTAACTTTTTATGGGTGGATGCAAAAGTGATACATTCTTACCATCAATAAATTCTCTTGAACTGAAGTACTGTAATGATAGAAATAGAAATAGAATTGTATTATATCAGTAAATGTATCAATTTATCTTCATGCTATTAGTTGTTTCCTGTTCTTACTTAAGGAGATGGATCTATTCTCTCTTTCCCCTTTGCAATTATAAAGCTTATAAGAAAGTTCTAAGAATAGTAGTCAGTTGTCAGCATTTTCTTGTAGACTTTACGCAACAACTACGTTGAAGAAATACTGTTAACAGATGTGAAGTCACTAGTTATGACAGCAACCGACCATTTTGTATCCAACCTGTTTCCAGAAGTTTTAGATGATTATGTCAAAAATAGTAGCGGTTCAGTCAAATGGCCTCAACTCTTGGATATTTCTTCTCCCCTTATTTTGTAACTTGCTGGCTCTATTCGCATTATTAAACATCTTAAGGGGATTTTCTTTGAATATATTCATTCAAGTGCAATGAAAATTAGACGACGATTCTCATATTCCCATAAACGGTTGCTAATCTTTCGGTTGGTTTGAATGAGGTTGTTGGTATTCTAAAGACTTACTGAAATTTATAATTTGGGTAAGTTATTAGAATATTATCGGTTGTTTTTAATTTCTTATATTTAACGGTATTTACGAAAATAGGAAAATAATTACTTACATCTGGAACTTCATCGGAACATTAGCAAATGCCAAGCGTTTTAAGAACACCACCAAGCAGAGATACAGCCGTGCCTCCAAGTGCAACCACTGGGTTCTAGATGGAAATAGAAAGAAATTTATTTACCATTTTATAAATTTTCTTAATTATATAGTTATGGTGCTCAACAATTAAATTTTCGCATTGGCTTTCGATATTTAGAAGAATTCACTCGTTTTGAATTTATTTTTATGCATGCTCAACAAGTAATTTCATAAACAGGGTAGTTATAAAGTTCTTTCCTACTTCAAATATGAATAACCCAAAAACTATCGGTCACATCGAAAATTAGATTTTTCATTACAATCAGTATATGTGAAAATTTGCACACATAAAATTTCATTCCCTTAGATGATTGTACACCAGAGATGCAGCCCGGAATCTGAGAAAGGACTCTGTTGTTGACAAAGTGGAGTATCGAGCAGTGATCTGGTACCCAATGGCAGGTCAAGACAGCTCAGAAATTGACGAAGAAATGAAAGCTGTGTATAGGCAAAGTTTTCCATCCTATGACACTGTAAAAAAAGTGGAAATGGAAGTTCCAGTGCGGTCGTACAAGTGTCTTTGACGAGCCAAGAGAAGGAAGGCCATCAATATCCATAGACAGTGAGGCGGTTGCAAAGGTTGAGCAGCTGGTTTCGAGTGATAGACATGTGACATTTCATTTCATCGAAATGCAGCGGTAATTAGTCTGCCCACAGCATTTTACATGACCATCTGCACACGTCTAAGGTTTCCGCATTATGGGTTCCAAGATTGGTGACGCCTTTGCAGAAGAAAGGTCGAATGCAATGTTCTCACTGTTGGTTTTGTGTAATGCGGATGCTGAGAACTTTTTTTTTTTTAATGTTTTTTGATCGGTTCGTGACAAATGACGAATGCTGGTTGTACCAGTGTGAGCTGGAGACTAAAACATGTCAAAGTAGTGGAAGCACACTCCTCTCCATTTCCTAAAAAGGCAAAAACCACTCCATCGGCGAAGAAAGTGAGGGTGATGTTGTCCGTGTTTAGGGACAGAAAAGGGGTTATCCTGACAGATTACCTACCTCGTAGTTCCACACTTACTGGAGAATATTAAGGAAATCCTTTGAAAAAGTTGCGAGTTTCTTTGAAGGTGAAAAGGCCTGCAGTGTTAACCAAAGGTGTCCGTCTTCTCTCAGACAACGTTTCAACTACCAACTTATTTCATTGCCCAGTGCAGCTTCGAACTGCTGCAGCAACAGCCCCATTCTCCTGACCTAGCACCGTCAAACTCCCTCTTGTTTCGAGAAATGAAGAAACCATTGCGTGAATGCGGCTGCTTTGATTCGTCCCA
The DNA here is from genome assembly GCF_048544385.1 of Mastigoproctus giganteus. NCBI lineage: Eukaryota > Metazoa > Arthropoda > Arachnida > Uropygi > Thelyphonidae > Mastigoproctus > Mastigoproctus giganteus. The sequence continues at coordinate 71,611,628 of NC_143587.1, read as the reverse complement.
GGAAAGTCATCAATGAAGTGGAATCGTGGTGTCAGGCAAAAAGTGTGGACTTCTATGATCAAGGCATAAAACAACTGATCCACAGATGGGAGAAATGTGTTACAATACGTGGATAGTACATATAAAATGATTTAAGTTCCTGAACCTTTCTAGGGCTATTATTTTTGGGTAAGAGTAGGAACTTTTTGATACACCTTGGTACTGGTTAAAGTGTGCTTTACAAAGATCCAGTACAAACTTGTCAATTATCCACTGGGAGGAATGGCGACTGTTTTGATAGCTTTCTGGTTCCATTCGATGTACAGGTTTGATTTTTTAGTTGAGGAAGGCCTCTACTGGCCTACCTTTAACGCTTCAGGAAATGACAGTCATCCGAAGGTGTATGGCGAGCACTACATTATCTTAACGAATTTGATTGGGCTGGTTTTTGTTCATCTCTTCTTTGAATCACTTATTGCGATGCTGTAGGACGATCGCCTTTAGGCTTAGAAGTTGGGTTGCATTCTTCGAAATGACTTACAGTATTTAATACGGTTCTTCTCGAGCAAAGAGGTCTTGAGGCATTGTTTTGTCTTTCATACGCTCGAAGACCGTCATTAACAATATCCCCATTCTTGTAATAAAGTTTAATTAAATTAATTCGATTTAATTAAAAAACATTCGAATTATCCGATCGAAAGGGCATTGTGAAGACGTGTAAAATAAGTGCACCGCTGAAAATGCTTTAAAGTTAGTACGCTAATGGTAAACAAGGGTGTGGCTGTGATTAAACAAATAATTCTCAAGAAAATCTGCACATTTTCCAAATGAGTGTGAACCAGATTACCTAGTTAAGAATATTACCAAATGCAATTCCATAGCTCTTGACAGAATAGAATTTATTGGATCATGGTTACAAGACATCGGACTAAAGGAAATGGTATCTTACGTTTGCTTATTATTCTTATAGTATAGGCTTAACTACGATACAATAATTAATAATTTTTTGTGAGTTCCTTATATCGTGTCCAAAGAACTATTAATGTATATTTACATATTATGCCAAAGACGTTTGTTACCATGTTGGAATTGATCACGATGAACACGCGCCCCAATCTGATAGAGTGCGTATATTTATCGATAGTTCAGGGAGTTTTGCTCTCGAATGTAAATAAATATCAGTTCGTTTCGGCAGCTCATTGATTTTGTAAAGAAACTCTAACTGAAAAGGAGTGTGCTGGAGAGGCTTAACTAATACACTTACAAAGCACTATTTTTGAGAGAATTCATAATGATAGATTCCTTCTGGGGATGCAAGAAGGAATCATATCATCATGAAATTTAGTTACTCAAAGAATCCTTATTCCTTCTGTCTAAGGTGCAGCAGAGCAATGTGCCAGAACCAATATGCCAAGGGGAAAGACTGGTAAACATAAAGGTCCACCAAAGTAATGGTCCTCATCCAGTGATCCCCAGAATAGTGGACTCCCATAAAGCAACCCAAGCATGGGTTGCTGTAGGTGGAGAAGTTTCTAATCACTGGCCTCCTCTCAGATATCTCAATAAGATCTTGAATCAGCTCCCGCAGAGGAACAGCAATTGACTTTTCCATTAACTAATAGTTTCCTCATCATGAAGAACTGACGGCAGGTTACAGTGATCACACGACTAATTAATGCATTATTAGGCGTTATGGACGGCATTTTTGGCCAGTTATGAAACTTATTTTTATACTGTGTAATTTCAGATCGAATATAGTGCATCATTAAGATACATTCACATTAAGGTACACTATATTAACGTTTGACATAATCTGATGAAATGTTTTGATTTACGCATTTAAATTTTTTGTTGTCCAAAGAATGATTCGCGATATATAGTATAGGCATTGTATTAAGTAAACCTGCCTAATAGCAAGTACTATTAGGTAGGAGGGTATGAGTACGACAAATTCAGAATGTTTTGCAGTTGTTTTCCCTTAAGCCCGAAAAAACATTTTGAATTCATCGCGGAATGGACTCAAAAGATGTCAAAAGCACGCCAATTCAGTAGTGAATTCACTCTCATATTCTTGGAGCTTCTGTGCAATTATTTGTTAACTTATACGTAACGCATTATTATGTTGGAAGAACCCACTCTCGGGTAGATCCATAGCAGCCATGAAAGGATGTTCAAAAACAGTTTCCAGATGACTTCTGGTATAAAAATGCAACTCCACTAGCATCAAGCGGTCCGGTGTACACCACATACACACTTTCCATACCATTACGCCATCACCAGACTGCACCGTTGTCACCTGGCATGATGGGCCCATGGATTCACGCTGTTATTGACCGTATTCTTCCTTTCAGAATAAAAAAGCAGGAAGTCTGGAGCTAAACATATCTAAATCAGCTCAAATCACCCTGACGAAAAAGAGAATCAGAAAGGACATTAGAGCCCAAAACAATGGATTGCACATAAAGAACGCGAAGTCGCAAACTGACCTCGGCTTAACATCGAATGAGGGTCTCACTTTTCAGAACTATTTTTCAATCAGGAAAACGAAGACTTACCCGGCGATGTGGGTAATTCGACAGGAACTGACAGTGCTACTCAACTACTGATGTGCTACTGATGTAGTCGAGAAATATGTCCGGCGGTGCTTACAACGAATTGCACTAGCTATTCCTCTTCCTTTTCTTACTTCTTTCCCTTTGCCGTATTTATTTCTTGAGTCCTCTCCTTCCTTGCTCTTTGCGGAGATAGGAGGAATCCCAGGAGCCGTTAGACCCTCAAAATACCCAATACCCTTCCTTGCTCTGTGGGGGATTGGACTCAAACAGGCATCCCTCTACTGCCCTGGTCCGGCTCCTCGTGCCGTGGATGGGTGCTGGAATGCTTCTTCCTGATGAGGGGCCTTTCAGAAACTGGAAGGCCAGATGAACAACACTACAACCCTCTATACATGATACCTGCACTACTCACACGCTCATCTAGCCTTGGCAGATTTTGCTTCTTCAGAGTGATACGTTTTCGCGGTTTTGTGGAGGACACCAGCTGAGAGATACAGAGTATGTCCACCATGCACTATACGCATCGCCAAACTGGTTTGCTTTTCTACCGTCACACGTAAACAGATCCTGGCAGTCGAGTACTGGATAATAATGCGATGGATGAATAAGTTTCTGAGCAGCCCATTCATCATCTCCATGGCAGTTTTATATCTCAACCTAAATATCACTGCCTGTGTTTTTTTGATCGACAAGCTATTTCCAACCTTAGAATCGCCGTTGGGGTGAAAACTCTAGTAAGGTTGCATTTCCGAAATTCTCATACTGGAGCTAGTCTTGGGCCAACTATCATACTACGTCTAAAATCATTTAAATCCATCTTTTACCCCATTCCCTGGATGTACTACATACATAAATTCTCTAAGTATCTATCCACCTACTTTATATCGCTCCATTTCATGAAAATTGTAAGCGTAACCAATCAGTGCAGAGTACGATGAGGTATACTCTTGACCAATCTAAATTTAAATAATGTACACATTATTTTCTGGAATCGCGTGTAAAAAGACATGAGACTCGGAAAAAGTTATGTTAAAAATGGCAGACCGAAGACAGCTTAATGAATTTCAAAATTTACAGAATAAAAATTCTGTAAATTGCGTTATACAGTATAGGTTATATATGTGGGTACAGACACGTTTTGAGTCTTGTGTGCACTCCACCTTCCACCAAAATATTCTCTTAATAAGGAAACTGTCCACGGAGTTAATTGGATCATCTAACAAGTTGGGTGGTCGGTACAGAGATGTACGTCATTCAGAAGGACTTCTTTTGTACGTGCACGCAGAATTTCAATGACAAGATCAAAGCAAGTATTACGTTCAGGAGATTTAACACCTTGCAGAAAAAATGGTACAGAAGAACAGGGAACGTGCTGATGGTCCCATTTAAAGCTGTTGTAATTCCAAATGGGATGATAATTAGGACGATGATGAAACCATTGTTTAGTATTTTATATATTTTGTATTATATAAAGATGGACAGGAGTGAAACTGAAGTTTCATTCATTTGGTAAATGAATTCAACTCCAAAAAAAAGAAGGACTATTGTAGTGCTATATTCACATTTTTTTTTTCTGTACTGCTACCACGGAAAAAAATTTCAGAAATGCTGATGAATATTTAAGGACAGGAATCTGATTATTTATACAGCTCTGATTCTTTCGTTAGTCGAATCTCAGCTGATAAATTGGAACTGCCGATTTTCAAATACAATACAATTTCATATAATACCTCAATATGACACTGTGGGGCATTAAATATCACACTGTTTAATGTAGTACTTCTTATTAGTGGTGTAATAATCTGTTTAGAAAATTAATTATCCAATTCTGAAGTTATTAATATTATCATTCTTTACAACACCGATTCATAACGTGATATTGCCTAATTAAAAATTTTGTTATGGGAGATAATATTAAATTTATCGATTCCTTCCTAGTTTCTTTAACCTATTTCATCAAATAAAGAGAAAAGGCAAAATTGATCGAATCACTACACTTACCGCTGCAAGTTTTACATCCCTTTCAACCATAATTATAATTGAAAACAGATATCTAACTTGGCGAAGCTGAAAGAAAGAAAATACACTGTAAAATGCTGTAAAAAATGCTGTAAGTGTTAAAAATTTTTACATTTGCATGATATTCAAACTTATTTCATTGTATAAGTACTGCTATTAAAGGCTTGTCAAGATGTATTTAAGATAGAAATATAGATAAATTTTAATATATATAAATATATAAGTTATATGTACCTGTATAATTTTCTTTATCGTGAAATATTCCTTATATTTCTCGGAATCCATTTTGGTCCCTGTTCTTGCTGAAGTACTCCCCTCCACTGGACAGTGGTTAATTTTGATTTTGATATCAAATGCGGTTAACTTTGATTTTGATATTAATTTTGTTCTGTTTCGATTTTCTAATGTTATGATCAGACTTCATTAACGAACATTTACTTTTCACTTTAGAATGGAAATATATTAATATAACACTGACAAATAATGGAAAATACAATATTGCATCCAATTTCTAATTTGAATGGAAATAACGTGCATTAGTGTATTTTTTAACGCTGATTTCGAATCATGATATTTCATATTTTAGTTTTCACTCATATAGATTTGGTTTATATTTTCGTATTAACTTGACTGTTTACTGAAAAGTTCTGGAATCAGGAGTTTTCTAGGTCTTGCTGCAGTGGTCAGTCATAATTTTCTAAAAGTTCAATACCTTTCGATCACTTGAATGCTGTTAAAAAGACCCTTAAAAATCCTTCATTTCATTAAAGGAATTAGAACTCGCGTCTTTGGTGTTGGAGGAGCACGGTGATTATACGAACTGTGCTACCCACGAGGTCCTTAGCTCCATGGCTTGGCATTTAACATGCTGGTATACTCAAAATCATTTCAGTAAAGTTTCCGCAGTCTCCGTGCTATGAATAAGACTTATACAATGATCTCGCTTCTCGCATTCTTTGATGGTATGATCCATTCGGCCATTAGTGCTCCTTGGATAGCCTTGAAACCGATACGCGATCGTCTAACTTGAACAGTGTCCCCCTCGCCGCACAAGGCAACTTTACAACTCCCATCAGCTGTTGTAGGAATGTATAAAAGACTTTGAAGCAGTGGCCTAAGTAGTCAGTATCGAAAATCTGTCCAAAAGAAAATCTGTTTTTTACTCCCAAAAAGAACAACAACCGTGTGACTCATTTCTTTGTAAACTACGAGTAGATGCATATTTCAGAAAGAGACTGCAGTTAAAACAAAAATTAATAAACTGTCTTTTGGATCGAAAAGAAAAAAACGAACAACTATTATAATTAAACATCACAAAAAATATTGAAAAATAAATTTTACTCACATCTGAATTTAATATACACTGGTGCAACTGAAAAGAGAAATAACTGTTATTAATATTATTAAATAACAAAACATATAATAAAACTATCACTTTATTAATTTTAATGAGCAGTGTTTTATTTCAGTTTGAAGATTGGAGTAACATATAGAAGCTGTATATAAAGGAAAGAGCGAAAAATGATACGTCATTATAATTCAGGAATTTAATTTCTATAAGGATAGGCTTGGGAGAATGTTTAATATTCGAAGGTATATAATTATTATATAAAAATAAAAATTTATTATTCAAGTGTATTCAATAAGAAATGCAGTCTTGTTGTGGTTGCAGTGTTGACTGGAACCATAATAAAATTCGTCACTGAACTATTTGCTGCTCGTGGCTGTTATTTCTATTTATACTTTATAATATCTGTTATAAAACCTACCTCCGAGCGTGCAGTCTGATTAGAGCAAAGATCGGTAATGCCTTTGAACATTACGTCTGAACAATTTCCTAGAACTACCACAAACTGAAAGAGAGAAAACGATAAATAAATATACATATAAATGGATTTTATTATAATGCGTATTAAGTTGTTTGTTAAATGTCAATAAATTTACCATCAAAGAAAAAATTGGTTTTATTTCTTGATAACTTGTTTTATGATCTAATCAACGACATTTATCAGCAAAAACCTGAGAACTATGCAGCTTCAAAGTTCTCAGGTGTTCAAATACTGTATGATAAAGAGAGCGGGATCACAGAAAAACGCAGAGAAATAGATGCTCTACAAGAAAAACATGGTGATTTCAATCTTCATAAAAAAGATAAAAGAGATTTTAGGAATTAACAGAAGAAAACAACCAACTTCAATCCGAAATGACAAAGATGAGATTATCGTGGAAGAATCTGAAAGCGGGACATGTCGAATAAATACATAAAAGACCTCTTAGCCGACAATGAAAGTAAGCTAGATGACAACAATGATGCTTTGATATCGCAATCCATCCTACGGTCCGAGGTGGAGAGGATGATTAAATCAATGAAGAAGAGAACAGCCAAGGGACCTGTTAAAATGACAGCGGAAATAGTAAAATTGCTCGACTACAAAAACAGCGAAATTATTGTTGAATTATTTAAGAGAATTTACAACAGACAATGTTCGTTGGGTCTGGCTGACATCAATGTTCATCACTCTTTCCAAAAAACTAAAAACCAGGTCTTGTGGAGACTTCAGTCTAATCAGGTTAATGAGCCAAGTCCTCAAAATGTTTCTAAAAATAATTCAAAATCGGATTTTCAGGAATTGTGAGGAGTCGATGGACGGTGCGCTGTTTGGATTTAGGGAAGGACTGGATACAAGAGAAGCACTATTCTGTGTCCAGGTCATGATGCAAAAGAGCACAGAACAACAGACTGATGCTCATCTTTGTTTTATTGACTTTGAGAAGGCCTTTCATCGAGTTGAACACACCAAGCTCATAAAGATCCTTGAGGAGTCCGGTCTTTATCAAAAGATATCCGAATAATCAAACACCTCTACAAGAACCAAAGGTCGTCTGTTGTAGTTGATGGTAGAAAGACAGAAAACTTCAATATTGAATGTGGAGTGAGGCAAGGATGTGTACTCTCCACCCTCCAGTTTAACATTTACTCGGACGTCATCTTCAACAGAGCATTAGATGAAAGAAATGGAGGAATATCTGTCAATGGTAGAGTAATTAACAACCTTCGCGATGCAGATGATACTCTACTTTGTACAACTAATACGCAGGACTTACAGATACTCCTCAATTATGTGAATGACGAAAGCAAAAGAATGGGCCACGGGATTAATATCAAGAAAACTAAGCTCATGGTCCTTAAAGGGGGCAATGCCAACCCTTCGCCGCATGTTAAACGGAAGGCTGATTGAGAGTTGACAAAATTAAATATCTAAGCTGTTGGATTAATGACAAAAACGAACCGGATATGGAAATAAAAGCAAGGATTGAAATGGCCAGTCAGTATGTTCTTAAAATGAGCCCTGAATTGTGCAATGGAAACTTGGATCGCCACCTTAGAATCCGGATGATGAGATGTTAACTTAGTCAGTTTTGCTGTATGGTGCAGAGACATGAACACTGAAATCTAACATCTCTAAAAAAGCTACAAGCATTTGAAATGTGGACCATACAGGAGAATGCTAAAGATACCACGGACAGAAAGAGTAACCAATGGAGTGCCCTGCAGAGAATTGGAAAAATCTGGGAATTGCCGAAGGACTTAAAGTAAGGAAAAATTGTGTATCTTGGTCACCTGATGAGGAACAACAAAGATGCAATTCCACGGCTAATTATTGAGGGGAGAATGCAAGGGTTGATGAATTGGACAGGATTGAACATCGAGCAACTGTTCAGAGCTACCAGAAACAGAGCGGCATTTGCTGTTGTCGTCAACGATCTCAGTTAGGAGATGGCACGCAGAGAAGAGAAGAAAGTTCCCATTAGTAAAATAACAATGAAACAGATTTTGTTTTCAAAAAGAGAAAAATAATTAGCAGAAAATATTTAATATTTTCGTTTAACCGCTTCATGCCGATTACTAAGAATGGATCCATACTCAAATAAATCATAGAAGCTAGCCCTCTGGCTGGCAGTTGTGTTTTACAAAGAGCAGATAGTGTTCTGGTGCACTTTTGTCGTAACTCAGCTGCTTTGAAATTATTTTTAAATCTCATGCCACCTAAGGAAATTTAGGGAAAAGCTTCATGATAGAGAACATAATTGCTCATTCTGCATGATTTGTTTAAAATGAGACCAGCATGCATTGAAAATAAATAGCAATATCTGCTGAAATGAAAATCTTTGTATATGTCCACTGATTATTCATTTTCAAGGGTAAATTATAAATAAAGGAGAATATTCGATAGAAAATATAGAATCAAACGATTTGAAGGGCATTTGTGCCGAACTACACTGTCCTTACGTTAAGTGGAAAACTAAAAAAACTACAACTAGTGTAAATAAACTGAATAGATCCAGATAAAATTTCATCTGGTCTACAAAATACATGGTAACTCATTGTAAAGGAGTAGTCACAATATGAGACACAATTAAATCGATGCCATTTACTTTTAACCCCTGGCCTTGTGGCCGTGAAGAGTAGTTTTGAAATACATAGAATTGAATTATTATTATTGCGATAAAGATTTCTGTAATCGGATAACTGATTCAAAATTAGTTTTTTTTTTAAAGTTTGCATGCAAAAATATACATTATTTAACGCATATTATTTCGAAAGTTTCACTAAGCGAACTGGACATTTTTTGTGATTTTTCAAATTTTAATGTTCAAATTATGTCCTCTGGTGCATTTTAGTATTTAATAGGTAAAATTTATGTTTATTTACTCCATATGAGCTGTTTAGAAGGAGCCCATATGACGTAAATAAAATATTGAATAAATAAAGATAATGGATTACTATATTTGTAAAGTACATCTTAATTATAGTGCGATTGAACAATGTGGCTTCAAGATCGGTATGTAATATACTGAAGATCTGGCCTAAGTATTGTCTTATACAATGGGACAAGCTCCTCTTTATTCCAGCTGACAAAATTCCTGTATATCGTTGCCAGAACTGCAGAAGCTCGTCCACACCGCTCTGAAAATTTCATATCTGACTGCACAATTTAGTCCCAGGTCTTTGTTTTTGTTACCAATACTGTTTAATGAGTGGAGGGGGAACTTAGGCGTTCCTAATATTTTCCACCATAAGTGTAGATATGGTTCTTTTAGGCACCATCGTTCCTGACTCCCTTTAATAATGATTTAAGTGTTGGTCTAGTGGTAAATAGGACAACAATCTTGTATATCCTAAATATTTAAAAAGAGGAATTCACCTCCCAAATAAATATTGTTATTTGGATTGGCGTTGTGTTTTCATCAAAGATATTTGATGATATAATCTTTGATGCCGCAAAAACCTTTTTTATTTTACTGCTGGTTATTGTCTGGTATGGACGAGAATACAGTGAAGAGAGAGTCTGTCATTTCAAACATAACATTTATTATAATGTTATGTTTGAAATTTAAACAGATTAAAAACATAAGCATTCTGATATGACATTTTCGACGACAAGACAATATAGTGATTAATTGTAATAGTCACTCGCTTGTGCTAATATTATAGTAGGTACACATAAGTGGTCATCGTTGTTGCTTAACCTTACGGCTTAGAAATGCGTTAATGAAAATATCAATCATTTGCCATTTCCATTAAGTTACAGAAATACTAAGAAACACATGATATTCTACACATAAAATATTAAGAAGAAATATATATTCTTAGGGAGAAACCATTTTATCATCATCGTTCCTTATGGGTAAGAATTAACATGAATAATTTCTATTCAGTTATCATTATTTACTAACAATCTCCTTGGCCACTTATGGAAAAGGAATTTCAGCTTATTCTGTTCTCTTCTATCTCAGCTGGTCTCTCTCTGGCGACTTCATTCGGACAGGTGGAGAGTTTGGGCGCTGGCACCTTCCTTGATCACAACACAAGAACCAAAATATTCACAACATTTCGCACACCTCGGTCGGGACAACTTCTCTTCCACCATTCCCTCCAGGTCACTACATAAAAAGAGAAGTTTCTCCAATGATTGCACAACCCTGGCCTCTCATTGGGCGCTACAACAGGGAGTCATGTCTTAAACTTTGGACCACACGTTCAATACTTCCTGATTTTGAACGGAAGGCTGATATACTTGTGAATGCTTGCTAAGGCATTTCAGATATATTCGTGTGAACGGCAACTCGTTCTCTTTGTTTATATCAGCCAGCTGCTTCTCTGTTTATATTGTAGGTTATTTTAAAAAGCAAATCACGACAATTGTGAGAGATTTTGCTTCGTTAAAATGGATTTGATTTTCTCAATATCTACTCTTCCCTTTATCCACAAAAATTAACATTTATTATTATTATTTTTTTTTTCTCCCTGATTGGGGGTTCAACATCGTGACGGGTAAAAAAGTAAAGTGCAGCTATTATCAACCCACTGCAGGATGGAAGCCTCCTCAACAATTCATGCTGAGGGAAATGGACCATAATCTGCCACGCTGGTCCAGTGCGGGTTGGCAGATCGAACGTATTCAGCAGTCACGGGCTTGAACCCCGGTCTACTCAAAGAGCGTGTGCTACTGCGCTCCCGCCCCTAACCACTTGGCTACGGAGGCCTACAATTGATACCAAGTACACAGGGTGGTTATTGTTATGTCTGGTGTTACTGTGGGTCAAGGAACTCTCTGACTATCCTACAGGTGTTCAGGATTGCGACATTCTGAAGTTCCTTGTAGGTGTTCGCTGGGAGACCTACTGCTGCTAGACTGCTATGTAGGGTCTTTGGCACAATACCTGTGTTTGACATGATGATCGACATAGTCGTTACACGTTGCATATGACACATCTCTTTGATCTCCTGTCTTAGGTTCGTGTACTTCCTCATTTTTTCTGTTCATTGCTCATTGTTCCTGTCTTCTTCAGGTTGCCAGTGTTGGGTAACACTATGTTAATCAGATAGGTAGCCTTCTGCTTCTTGTCCACAATGGTTATGTCAGGGCTGTTGTGCGGGATTGTCCTATTTGTTATTATGGCGCGGTCCCAGTACAGCTTGTGAATTAGGATCTGTAGTACAGCCTGGGGTTCCTATTTGTAGTACGGTACACTTTCTTCGATTAACTGGTATTTCCTTGCTAGCTTCTGATGTATTATCCTGGCTACCGGGTCGTGTCTATGAGTGTAATCAGTCTGGTTGATCACCTTGCATCCCGCGGTGATGTGTTGGATCGTTTCTGAGGCCAGGTAGCATCGTCGACATGTTTCATCAAAAACTCAGGACTCCTTGGTGATGTATTTTCTGTGGTTCCTGGTGTTGATTACGTTGTCTTGGCTGGCGAGCATGAATTCTTCAGTCTTTGGGAAGAGCATCCCACTCGTCAGCCATGCATTGGAAGCAATTTTATCAATGTGATTTTGATGGAGATCATTGTAGGTTCTGCCATTGAGTGTCTTCTCTGCCTATCTTTCTAGATTCGTTTGTACCTCCTGGTTGGAGGGGTGCTCCTCGCTTAGGTTGAGTGGATATACCACATATCTATCTTCCTTATGGTCTGTGGGGTACTGCAGTGTGTTTCTGGAAGTAATCCTTCAGGTTAACTATCGCTGTCTTCTGATGCTCAATAAGATCTATCAGACCTCTTCCTCCTTCTTCCCGGTCAATTGTCAGACTCCCCGTGGCAGATTTCTTGTGATGTTTGCGGCTTTTGGTCATCATTGTCCTTGTCTTTCTCATGATATCCTCCAGCTCGGTGTTAGTCCAATTTATGACCCCTAAGGAGTATGTTAGCATTGGGACTACATAGGTGTTTGTGGCTTGAACTGTGTTCTCTCCGTTCAATTTTGCTTCCAGCAGGCTTCTGAGTCTCTGATTGTATTTTTCGGCCAGGCAGGCCTTAATTTCCTTGTGCTGTAACTGCTGAAAGTATTTCTAGGCCTCTCCCTCTGCCATGGCTTTGATCTCTTTACCAGTCTGCAGCTGGTAGTTTCGGGTGACTAATATTCCCTTGTGCAATCCGTAGGTCTTGCAGTTGTCTAGACAAAATTCCATCCGAATATCATTGCTGAATTCTTCGGTGATCTGGAGGTGCTTTTCGGTTCCCGCGTAGAGCTTGATGTTATCCATATACATCAGGTGGCTGAAGGTGTACAGGTTCTCCTTTCTTTCTTTGAGGTTATATCCGTACTTGCTACTGTTGAGCATGGTAGACAGCGGGTTAAGTGCTAGACAGAACCACAGTGGGCCCATTACATCACCCTGAAAGATTCCTCTCCTGATGGGGAATGGCCTGGTTGTGATGGTTTCGACATTAATGGTGGTACTCAATTTCGCAATCGTTTCTCCTAGGAAGTTTGTCACTGTCGGATTGACTTTGTAGATGTTTAGCGCCTCTATTAGTCAGCTATTAGTCACGGAGTCGAAGGCCTAGCGATAATGGATGTAGGCTGTGTACATGTTGTGGCGCTTCTTGTAGGCTTGCTCCATAACTGCCACATCTATGGTTCATTGCTCCTTGCATCCTTTCTGCTGTTCGGCCATTATGTTCTGACTCTCCAAATGGTCTGATATCTTCCTGGTTATGCAGCTTGTCAGGATCTTGTACATTGTTTCGATGCAGGTGATTGGCCTATATTTCACCAGATATCTTGTATCTTCGTCTTTAGGATTCAGATATGTGATTCCTTGAGTGAGAAACTTCGGGATTGTCTCTGGGGGCCTTATGATTCGGGTGATCTGCTCTGCCAGGTGCTTGTTTGTGCAAATGAGCTTCTTGTACCAGTAGTTGAGGATATTATTCAGTCCTGGAGTTCTGCAGTTGTGAGAGTTCTTGATCGTCTGTTTTACCTCTTCTTCCCCACTCTCCCACCTTCTCATTTCTTGTATGTTCTTGCGTTCTAGTTCTATCGAGGGGGCTTGGCAGTTATGTGTAAATTCCCTGCTCTGTATGTTTCCCCAAAACTCCTCAATCGTCTTCTTCTCGGGTGGTCCTTTCCCTTCTTTCATGTCTTCTCCGAGATTTTTGTAGAAGCCTGTTTGGTCCTTATCGAAGATTCGGTTGTTTATTTCCCTCTGGGCGGTCTCTTTTTATCGGTGTTGTCTCTTGCTGAGTGCAAGGAGGTTCTGCTTCAATGTGTCCAAGTACTCTCCTATTCTCTTGTTTTTGTTTCTTGTTTGCTTGGGACACTGTCTCTCTTGAGGATGCTCTTCACTTTTCCAATTAATTTCTTACTCTTATCCCCCTGTTGGTACTGGCTCAATTGGCCTATCTTCACTCTTAATTCTTCTATCTTCTGTTGAAGTCTTCCTTCTCAAGCTGGTGGTTCCTTCTGTTTTCTGTTCTTCTGCTGCTGCTGGTCTCTCGCTTCTCTTCTATTATTCCTCGTGACTGCTACCGCAGTACAATACACGTTTGCAAAGATTGACTCCAGTGTTGCTCCATTGCTGTCAAGGTAATGCAGTATTATGTGCCGATTGATGTGGCCTATGACTTTCCACAAAATTCTATTATGCCCCTGCTTCGGTATCACTTAAGTCTTTGTGGGGTCCATTCCTTCGAATTCTGTTAGGGTCTTCTTCCACTCATCCTCTTTTCTGGATATCTTGACCTCGTCTCTTTTCACTTCAGCTGCTGTGGGTTGTATTTATTCTTGCTCTTCCTCCTCTGGTTCGTTGGGTATGTTCTTCCTCCTCTGTTTTCATATTCTTTATCCTTGATCGCTCACATCCTGCTTGATTTTTTCCAAATTTTCAGGAGCTATCAGGTTCCTTGTGACGATGGTCCTTCTCTGGTCCGGTATTCGCTTTTCGGTGACCTGAATATCCGGGAATCGTTCCAGCCACTTGGAATGTAGTCTCGCCTTTTCAGTTGTCATATCGGTCTCCAGTTTAGTTATTTCATAGTATGCTTGTATAATATGCGTATTCATTTCGATGCTCCACTTCATGCGTTGGCATTTTCTCCCTTCCCGGGTGGTCACTACTGCAGCTGCACAGAAAGTGCTTCCTCCGCAACAAGTTGGTTGGGCTGTATGGTCTTGCACTTCTCTTGTGATAGATAGCGCCACTTGCTCCACTCTCCTCTTCGGGATATTTTCACTGATTTTTCGAACTGACCCCTGTGACTATGGCCTGAACGCAAGTGACTTTATCATGCGCCACACTTGATGTAGTATGATTAATATTTTTCTGTAACATCATACCTCAATGGAGGTGAACCTGTTCAGCTTAGGCTAATATCCAGTGGTAGTTCTCGGGAATGACGCCAGCTGGAGCCACAATCTGCCTTTGCTGCCACTCCGACTAGCGTAGGTAGGTCCCTTGGAGCAACTTTTACGATGTTTATTTATTTATTATTATTATTCTAATTTATTACTATTATTATACCGGTCTCTCGGCATGATGGAACCACTTTCGCTTCCGCCAAGGCGGTACTCGAGCCCCAGTCTATCAGGCAGGTAATCCAGTGTCATAACCACTGGGCCATCGCGCTTCTTTATTATTATTATTGTTGTCGCTCTTATATTATTTCTTCCTGATTGGGGGATTTAACTCCGTGACGGGTACTGTTAACAAGTACACAGGGTGGTTGTAATATCTGGTGTTACTGTTGGTCGAGGAAATCTCTGACAATCCTACAGGTGTTCAGGATTGCGACTTTCTGAAGTTCCTTGTAAGTGCTCTCTGGGAGACCTATCGCTGCCAGGCTGCTATGTAGAGTCTTTGGTACCATGCCGGTGGTTGACACGATGATTGGGATGGTTCATACTTCTTGCATATGCCACATGTCCTTGATCTCATGTCTCAGGTTCGTGTACTTCCTAATTTTTTCCACAAGGATTTTCTGGACATTGCTAGAGTTCAGCATCGTTATGTCAATCAGGTAGGTAGCCTTTTCCATCTTGTCCACAAGGGTTATGTCCGGCCTGTTGTAGGGGATGGTCTTATCCTTTATTATGGCATGGTCCCAGTACAGCTTGTGGGTTTTGGTCTATAGTACTGCCTTGGGTTCAAACTGTAGTGTGGTACACTTTCTTTGGTCAACTGGTATTTCCTCGCGAGCTTTTGATGCATTATCCTGGCTATGAGTGTACTCAATCTGGGTGATCACCTTGCACCGTGCGGTGATGTGTTGGATAGTTTCTGAAGCCAGGTTGCATCGTCGACAAGTGCGATCTGACATTCCGGGCTCCTTTGCGATGTATTTTCAATGTCTACTGTTGATTACCTTGTCTTGGATGGCCAGCATGAATTCTTCAGTCTCGGGGAAGACCTTTCCGCTTGTGAGCCATGCATTGGTAGCAATGTTATCGATGTGATCTTGGTGGAGGTTATTGTAGTGTCTACCATGGAGTGTCTTCTTTGCCCATCTTTCTTTTCTTGTGCCCTCTGGACGGGAAGGGTTTCTTCGCTTAGGTTGAGTGGGGTATACCACTTATCTATCTTCCTTATGGCCTGGTGGAGTGGTGTTGTGTTGTTCTCGAAGTATTCCTTCAGGTTAACTATCGCTGTTTCTGTTGTTCTATCAAGTTTATCAAGCCGGTTCCTCCCTCTTTTCGAGGTATTGTTATTCTCTGCACTGCTGATTACGGGTGGTGTTGGCGACTCTTGGTCATCATTGTCCTTGTTTTTCGCATGATATCTTCTGAATCGGTGTTGTTCCAATCTATAACCCCAAATGTCTATGTTAGTACTGGCGCTGAATAGGTGTTTATGCCTTTAACTGTATTCCCTCCGTTTAATTTTGTTTTCAGCTGGTTTCTTAGTCTCTGATGATATTTTTCGGTCAGACACTTCTTGATTTCCTTGTGTTCTAATTGCTCAGCATGCATGCATCATCCCTATGTATTCGTAGGTATCTAATACCTATCTCCTTCTGTCATAGCTTCGATTTCTTTACCAGTAAGCAGCTGGTAATTTCGGCCAACTAATTTTCCCTTGTGTAGTGTGCGGGTCTTTCATTTTTCTACGCCAAATTCCATCCTGATGTCCTTGCTGAATTCTTCGGTAATCCGGAGTAGTTACTGGAGTTGCTCCTCGGTTGCCGCGTAGAGCTTGATGTCATCCATGTACTTCAGGTGGGTTAGGGTGTACAGGTTCTTTCTTCCTTCTTTGCGGTTATATCCATACTTTCTGCTCTTGAGCACGGTGGATAACTGGTTGAGTGCTAGACAGAACCATAGTGGGCTCAGAGCATCTCCCTGAAAGATTCCTCTTCTAATGGGGTTGGCCTGGTTGTAATGTTCTCGACCTTAATGGTGGTACTCCATTTCGCCATTGTTGCTCTTAGGAGGTTTGTCACTATCGGATTGACCTTGTAGATCTTCAGGGTCTCTGTTAGCCAGCTATGAGGTACGGAGTCGAAGGCCTTGTGGTAATCGATGTAGGTCGTGTATAGGTTGCGGTGGTTCTTGAAGGCTTCCTTCATAACTGCGGCATCTATGGTTAATTTCTCCACTGCTTGCATCCTTTCTGCTGTTTGGCCATTATGTTCTGACTCTTTGATATCTTCTTAATCATGCAGCTGGTCAGGATCTTGTACATTGTTGGAAGGCAGGTAATTAGCCTGTATTTCGTCGAGTTTCTTGCACCTTAAACTTCAGGCTTCAGATATGTTACTCCTTCAGTGAGAAATTTCAGGATTGTCTCCGGGTGCCTTATCTTTCGAGTGAACTGCTCTGCTAGGTGCTTGCGTGTGCAGGTGAGCTTCTTGTACCAGCAGTTGTGGATGTTATCAATTTCCGGGGTTCGCCAGTTGTGGGTTTTCTTGATCGACTGTTTTACTTCTTCTTCTCGAATCTCCAACTCTATCATCTTTTGTATGTCCTTCGTTTTCTTCGGTTCTAGTTCTATCCAGGGTGCTCTGCTCTTGTCTTACTTCACTGCTCCAGATATTTCCCCAGAATTCTTCGATCGTCTTCTTCTCGGCTGGTCCGTTTCCTGCTTTCTCATGTTCACCCAGTTACCTGTAGAAGGCTCTTTGGTCCTCATCGAAGATTCGGTTGTTTATTTTTCGTTGGGAACTCTCTTTGTATCGGTGTAGTCTCTTGCTGAGTGCGAGGAGGTTCTGCTTCAATGTGTCCAAGTATTCTTCTATTCTCTGATTTGTGCTCTGGTTTGCTGTGGACGCTGTCTCTCTTGAGGATGCTCTTCACCTTTCCAATCAATTTTTTACTTCTATTACCCTATTGGTACTGGGTCAACTGACCGATATTAACTCTTAATTCTTCTATCTTCTGCTGAAGTCTTTTTTCCCGAGTTGGCGTTCCTTCTGTTTTCGGTTCTTCTGGTGCTGGTCTCTCGTTTCGTTTCCGTTAATCCTAGTAGCCGCTATGGCAGCACAGTATACGGCTGTGTGGATAGCCTCCAGCGTTGCACCATTGTTGTCAAAGTAATGTGGCGTTATTTTCCGATTGGGTGGTCTGTTACTGTTCACAGTATTTTATTTGGCCTCTGCTTAGGTATCACGTGTGTTCTTGTGGGGTTCGTTCCTTCGAATTCTGTTAGGGCCTTCTTCCACTCGTCTTCTCTTCTGGATAGCATGACTTCGTCTCTTTCCACTTCAGCTACTCTGGGTTGTATTTCTTCTTGCTGTTCCTCCTTTGGTTACATGATAGGCTGTTTCTCCTCTGTTTCCATATTGACCATATTCTTTGTGCTTTGTATCAGATCGCTGACTTCCTGCTTGATTTATTCCAAGATGGCAGGAGCTATTAGGTTCTCTGTGACGATGGTTCTTCTTTGGTCTGCTAATCGCTGTTCGGTGACTGGTATTGTTCCAACCACTTGGTATGTAGTTGCGATCTGTACATTGTCATATCGGTCCCTAGCCTGGTTATTTCACAGTATGCTCGCATGATGTACGTATTCATTTTAATGCTCCACTTCATGCGTTGGCGTTATCTTCCTTCCTGGGTGATCACTACCGCAGTTGCGCAGGAAACACTTCCAGTTGGTGGAGCTGGATGGTCTTGCCCTTCTCTTGTGGTAGCCTTACGGGGGCAGCGCCACTTGCTCCACTGTCTAAAGGTATTCGACACCGTCTGGTGGCCCAGCGTCCTTGGCAGACTCCGGAAAGCAGCACTCCCAGAAAACTTGTATAACAGTGTCCGGGCATATCTGTCGGATAGGAAAATTGAGGTCGTCACAACTTTCCGAAGAGTTGTTAAAAGCGTTCGAAGGAGCTGTCCACAGGGATCTGTCCTGGGGCCACTAATGTGGAACATGGTTCTTGATGACTTCTTGGCTCTGGACCTGGGAAATGTGGCCAGTCAGGCCTTTGCTGATGATCTCATTTTAATGGTGGAAGCGGACTCCAGAATGGGACTTGAAACACAGGCAAACCAAGCACTACAAACCTTACAGAATTGGGCAAAAACACATATGTTAATGATTTCACCAACCAAGACAAACTCAGTATTACTAAAAGGCTCTCTAAATATCAGACGACGACCGCAAATAAAGATAGCGGGATCCACCATTAAACCAGCAAAGCAAATAAAGTATCTAGGTATTATCCTGGATGAAAACCTGTCCTTTACACCTCACCTCACCTACTTAAGAGAGAAACTAAGGAACTATGCAGCACTTGTAGAAGAGTATCTCGCAGGAACTGGGGACTCAACAGGAAGACCCTGTCCCTGTATTATAAAACAATATTCATCCCAGCGATCACCTACGGATCGCCAATCTGGTTCAGGAAGGCCGGAACCGCGGTCAACAGAAGACGGCTGGACACTATCCAAAGAAACATACTTGGAATCTGGTTCCACAAGGCGGTAACAGCAGTAAATAAAAGGAAGCTAGAGACAATTCAACGTTCAGTCCTACTGACAATCTCGAGAGCCTGCTGTACTGTAAGCACCTACGCCCTCCAGGTCCTCTTGGGCGCTCTCCCCCTGGACCTGGAGATCGTCCGCTGTCTGTTACTTTATCAACTATCCAAAGGAAAATCAATCACCTGCCTAGACTACACAACTGATCTGGCAAACGATCTTAAACTCGAGAAAAAACGCCTTGTCCTGGCAAACCCGCTGGACGACTTCGACAAAAGGGGAAGTCACCCGAAGATTCATACCGGATAATCAACTAGTGTTTCCCAAAAGCCCAAACTGGTTTTCACCGGGACTGCTGACATCTTACCTGCTCACGGGACACAGCGCAATAAGAGCAAAACTCTCCAGTTTCGGATTGAGTGACACCCCTCTCTGCCACTGTGGACAGCCAGAGACGTGGGAGCACCTCATGCACCACTGCCAACTATACGAAGACCTCCGCTGCCTCTTAATAACTAGAATACGTTTCTCGCCAATAAACCAAGAACAATATCTCCTGGAGAGCGAGGACAACTATAAAGCCTTAACGCAGTTTGCGCAGGATCTTTTTACTAGAAGAAGAACATACCCACAACCTTAGCTGGAATTTTCCCACAAATTAACCACTCGTCATCCACAATAAAGATCCTTAGATCTGTCAACCAAACAAAAACCTAACAGCTACAATCTGAAAAACTTATCATTAACTTAACCTGGATCTGACCACTGGCTTAAACTGGAGTCATTATCTGGACTTGACCACTCACACGGACGGGACAACATGTCCCAGGAATGGCATACGAAGACCTGACAAAGACATTGTGCAGTTTGCTGCCGAAACATCATTAGGCGATCTGAACCGGGTACCCTCACTTGGTTCACTTTCTTTCCCTTCCCTTGGCAGGGAATGGTTACTCTGTAGCCCCCCCCCTGCCATCCCCTATATTCACCTGGTGAGGCATGGGCCTGCCCCGCCGACTTTTGGGGTTATCTTCTCTATTGACCCCATATTTCTGTCTTTCACCCCCCAGTCTTTAGTCTCCCTTCCCTCTTTAGCTATCTTGCGACTAGCGTTTGACCCTTGCCAAAAATACACAAGCCCCACACTAAAATTAAAAAAAAAAAAAAAAGAACTCTAACCCGTATAACTTATATCTCAGCCTGACCCAATTTCTAGCGTTTCTCCCCCCCCTCCATTTTTTTATTTTTTTTATTTAGGTCCTAGCCACTGAAATCTCAGGAAATTAGGTGGCAGGACCTGCCAGAGTAAATAGTAAATTTCTAAAATACTGGTGTACCTGGTCTGCCTCCACGAGGTATATTGTTGGCAACGGTGGGTCTCATTTGAGACCCAACGGCTAAAAGACCAGATGAACAACGGTACAAAACATTACACGCCACAATATCCACACACTTTTAAACCTCTGGCCTCTACAGTGTTCTGTATAACACCACAATGTATATTACGCGGAGATGGGGGAAACCCCTGGTGCCGTTAGACCCTAAACACACTATACACTATACACTATACTTCTAACTATAACTAGGGCATGCAAAACGGTGAGCACCCACGCTCTGCAGGTCCTGGCAGGAGATCTTCCGCTGGACCTCGAGGTGACTAGATGTGGACTCATGTATTTACTGTCCAAGGATATACCTGCCTCCATCTATGACTTTACCTTGGATCCAACCAACCGGACGGCAGAGAAACAACGAATAGTGGCTCACATGTTGAAGATTTGGCAGCACAGATGGGAGATGTCGCCAAAGGGTCAAGTTACAAGAAGCTTCATACCGATAGTGGCAAAAATGTACCCAAAAGCCCCCTTGTGGTTCTATCCTGGGCTAAATACAACCTTCCTCCTGACGGGCCACGGCCCATTTAAAGCAAAACTGAACGCACTCGGAATAATAGAAGAGTCCACATGCACCTGTGGAGAACCTGAAACCTGGCAGCATATTATGCACGACTGTGAATGCTACGAAGAACACAGAAGTAGACTTATAACTGAGATTCAATACTTGCTGAAAAATCAAGAGTACCATCTACTGTATTCAGAAGATGAATACAAAGCCTTCAGCCGATTTGCACTTGACGTCTTCAATAGACGACGAATAGAAATAGCCATCCACAACGAATAGATGACCACAAATAATAAATAAAGGCAAACTGATAAAACATCAACACATATGAAAGGATAGCAAAATACTAAGGACAAACGGCGTAATATGCAGCAGAATAAATGAAACAGCATCGACCTAGGAACCAATGGGAGTGGCTCCAGCCAGGATGTCGTCGCTCCTAGGATGAATCCACACACCTAGAAAAGGACCAAGCCCCACGAACGAGTCATCATCAGACTGCAATTGCTGGAGGGCACTGCAAATGCCGCTATGGCGAACTGGGCGGGGCTCCCTTGCCCAGCCCACTTTCTCTCCCTATCCCTGGTGGGGTAGGGAAGGTCTTTCTGCCCACTCCCCACCCCACCACCCCCTCTTTTCCCTCTGGTGAGGCAAGGGCATGCCCCACTGATATACCTGTGGTCGCCTTCCCTATTGACCCCATATTTCTGTCTTTTTCCCCCAGCCTTCCGTCTCTCCCCCTTGCTCTACCTATATCGCCAGCGAAAAGCAAATGCTCCACACAACGTTAAATTTTAAATGCCAAACTCGACACACTTGCAACCTCTTTCGGCCTAATTAGATTCAAGCGTTTATCCCCCCCCCCCTTTTTTATATATATATATGTATAGGTCCTAGCCACTGAAATCTCAGGACATTAGGTGCCAGGACCTGCCAGAGTACTTATCTAAAAATACTGGTGTACCTGGTCTGCCTCCACGGGGCCAAGTGTGGGCAACGTTGGGCCTCAGTAGGGGTCCAGCACGGCTAAACGGCCAGATGAACAACAGAACACAACAGTACACATGTACAATATCCATACACTTTTAAATCTCTGGTCTTCTCAGTGAACTGGTACACCCACAATGAAAGCAACGCGGAGATGGGGGAAACCCCTGGTGCCGTTAGACACTAAATACACTTTACACTTTTTGTCTACAAGTATGGATATAACCTCAAAGAAGGAAAAAAGAACCTGTACACCCTCACCCACCTGACGTACAGTGATAACATCAAGCTCTATGCGCCAACCGGGAAGCAACTCCAGCAACTACTCCGGATCACCGAAGAATTCAGCAAGGACATCAGGATGGAATTTGGTCTAGACCCACACACTGCACCAGGGAAAATTAGTTGGCCGAAACTACTAGCTGCTGACAGGTAAAGAGATCGAAGCTATGACAGAAGTAGAGACCTACAAAACCTAGGGATGATGCAGGCTGTGCAGTTTGAGCACAAGGAAATCAAGAAGTGCCTGACCGACAAATATCATCAGAGACTCAGAAGCCTGCTGAAAGCAAAATTGAACGGAGGGAACACAGTTAAAGCCATAAACACCTATGCAGCTCCAGTACTAACATACACCTTCTGGGTCATAGTTTGGACTAACACCGAGCTAGAAGTTATCATGCGAAAGACAAGAATAATGATGACCAAGAGCAGCCAAACCACCCGAAGTCAGCAGTGGAGAGACTAACAATAGCTCGGAAAGAGGGAGGAAGGGGCCTGATAGACCTGATAGAGCAACAGAAAACAGCGATAGTTAACCTGAAGGATTACTTCGAGAACAACACACCACCACTCCACCCGGCCATAAGGAAGATAGATAAGTGGTACAGCCAACTCAAACTAAGTGAGGAATCCTCTCCCACCCAGACGGTACAAGAAACGAAGTTAGAAAGAAAACACTCCAGGGGAGACACTACAATGACCTCCATCAAGATCACATTGATAACATTGCTTCCAATGCATGGCTCACAAGCGGGACGCTGTTCCTCCAGACTGAAGTATTCATGCTAGCCATCCAATACCAGGTAATCGACACCAGAAATTATAGAAAATAGATCGCAAAGGGGACATGAATGTCAGATGACAGATGTCGCTGATGCAGATGCACCTAGCCTCAGAAACGATCAACACATCACCGCGGGGTGCAAGGTGATTACCCAGACTGGGTACACTCATAGACACGATCAGGTAGCCAGGATAATACATCAGATGCTAGCGAGGAAATACCAGTTGACCAAAGAAAGTGTACCCTACTACAAGTACGAACCCCTGGCAGTACTAGAGACCCGAACCCACAAGCTGTACTGCGAGTGCGCCATAATAACGGATAAGACCATACCGCACAATAGACTGAACGTAACCCTTGTGGACAAGATGGAAAAGGTTACCTATCTGATTGACATAGCGGTGCCCAACGCTAGCAATGTCCAGAAAACCCATGAGAAAAAAATTAGGAAGTACATGAACCTGAGATATGAAGTCAAGGGAATGTGGCATATGCAAGAAGTATCGGCCATCCTGATCATCATGTCAGCTACAAGTATGGTACCAAAGACTCTACATAGCACCCTAGCAGCAATAGGTTTCTCAGAGAACCCCTTCAAGGAACTCCAGAAAGTCACAATCCTGAACACCTGTAGGATAGTCAGAGATTTCCTCGACCAACAGTAACACCAGACATTACAACCACCCTGTGTACTTGATAGCAGTACCCGTCACGGAGTAGAATCCCCCAATCAGAGAGAAATAATATAAAACAACAACAATAATAATAACCTCCCCTCTAGAAATTAATGAACTGGATTCTATAAGCTATGACGAAGACAAATAATTTAATGCGGATCATACTTCTTTCTTATATATAGCCGTTTGAGCCACATCTTTATCTGGAGAAGAGCAATGGAGTGTGAAAATTGGAATATCAGGGTACTTTTGTGGAATAACTATGCTGTTAAAACTGTGAATATTGCAATTTATATAATTCTCCTCAACTTTTTTGCTACTTTATATTCATAAAATTACTGTTTTTTCATATACTTGCAATTTTAAGTTTTAATTTTGAAATTAAAATGTAATTGAGTAAGTAGATCAGACGAAAAGGAACTTACCAAATCCACAATGAATTTGTCCAAACATTGACCGAATTGTGGAACTTCTTTCTTTAAGGACGCAACCACATCTAAAAATCGAAATGAGAATCAATTAATGCTGATGAATACATTAAAATTAAAATTCTTGTTGAAGACGAAATTATACTAAATTAAAAAGGCCAGTGCTTTCAAATGCCGATGGAATTCTTCCTCTTGCTCTGAATAATTACCTGAGAGGGCATAAATGCAAATTGAGGAAAGACAGTTGCAGGATAGATGTGGGGAAATTTGCCTTTAGCCAGCGTGGGGTTGACTGCTGGAACAAACTTCCATCTGTCGTTGTAGAAGTTGATAGCGATTAAATTAAATTCAGGAGAACTAGACAAACATTTGGAGCGAGTGCAGGGGTGAAATTAGCAGATTTTTTTTTTTTTTTTTTTTTTTTTCACGAGATCAGAACCACGGGACTACCAAACATCGGTTTGTGTAGAATAATGGCAACATCGGTATCATCACTGGCCATGATTCAATATTATTTGCAACGTAATCAAGAGAATAAAAGATTTATGAGAACAGACAAAATTGTTTACTATATAAAGTACTGGGAACTTTGAATCATCTTTCTCTCTATTTGTCTCTCTTTTTATTATTGCTGAAAATTTACTTTTCAAAAAGCGACTGATTAGAATCAGTTCCTTTCTTAAAAGTAAATTTAGTCGATTAAAATCAATCTAAAAGCTTAATAATTATTACGCTTTTAGATAGAACTTAATAGATTATAATTAATATATTTTAAACTACGAGCACACTTACTTGAGTATTATTATTCTTGATATTCTACTCGACGACCGTAGAAGTTTCTTGCAACATTCTAAATTTATTTATGATGAGATTAAGACAAATTGCTAGACAGGATTGGAGCATCAATGCTCACGCATTTCGACTGTATTACCGTTGCATCTTTTGGCCATCATTTTGTATGATTCTGCTGCCTGTGGGTACCGGGCAAATCAGGTGGCTGTTATAAACCAACTTCAACAAGCACATAGATCCGCTTTGCTACTTATGTCGCGCGCTTGTAATACCACTTTCACCGCCGCCCTATAGCTGTTGCTTGGACGATTCCCAATTCACTATGAGGTGCAGCATCGTTATCTCCTGTACCATTTAAGAAGACGTATTCCTGCGATCATCAGCGGAACTTCCTTGAATCTTGAGAAAGTTTTTGCTTAGAAAGGAAGAGGATTAGATTGCATTTTACCACCCTATGTCAACAAGACTGGTCTAATTCTTCTGTTGGTGTTGCCAGCAGAGGTTATTTCCTTGTTGCTAGAGAATTCCTGAAGAATGAGGTGCTCTAACTGTCTCTTAGTTTATTCACAACATTTTTCCTCACCGAACACGGGAGTCTAAACCTTAAACTTTTCAAGTTTGGATTATATGCTACTCCATTGTGCCATTGTGGAGCACCCGAGTCTGCGGATCATATGCTCTTTCATTGTTCTTCATACTGCGACTTTAGACGGCAACTGCAGCTTGCTGTATCCAACTTTTCTTCGGGCCATAAGGAACTTCTTGTCCATCTTCACATCTTATTTAACTCATTTGTGAACAGGATATTTAAAAGAAGAGAATCTATTCGTCTTTCATTGCTTCCAGTTTAGCTGAGGGCTTCTTGCTTCTTAGTCAACATAAATAATTCTTGTGGTGAGTTGTCAGTATTGCTGTCTTTGGAATGGACTGTCTCATGTGATGGTCCCTACGTGATTGCTGTTATGTGTTTTGTATATGTTGAGAACTTCCATTACTGTAATCCTCTAACCTACATATTCAGAATTTACGCCTTGCTTTCCAATGGAAGCTTTTGTAATTATGTAATATTATTTAATTTTATATGTCTTATTTTCGTATGAGTCTTACCTTAACGGTCTTAATATGTTGTGTAATTTTATTTGATTTTATGATTCTGAATTTTTTCAAATTATTTATAGCTACAAGCCAGCTGTTAATATAGCTTTTGTAATTATTTAAAGATATACCCTAGCGTGTTATCTTATCACTTTTGGGATTATCGAATTAAACCCGCTAACTTAAACATTGCCAGATGGTTTGTTGCTCTCTGCCCGGGTTGGGTAGATGGTCCCATTCCCTTAAACTTTCAAGGATATACTCCTGTTGACTACTTACAATCTCTTTGGCGTTTAGTTTAGCTTTGGTGGTTTTACTAGCCTGTTTAATTAATGCCCTACCTATTTTGATGCAAGAATTGTATACTGATTTTGTTAATTGTATACTGCTCTGCATGCTGTCTTTGATTTTATCTTGGTATTATGAGAATTACGAGATCATATGACGACGAAGAACAAGTGAAACTGAACATAATTTAGAAATGATGAAATGATCCGCATTTTTCTGCATTTCATGCCTGGACATTTTGAGCAGCCGGAAGGATTAAAAAACAAAAAGTTTAAATCTAAGAAACTAATCATACCTTTTAAGAGAGAATGTCTCAATATACAAAACGTCAGTAGTGGAGTAATGCTACGTATAATAGAAATTACATAATAAAATACTGTACGATGCACATTTAGCTGTCACTTTGAAAGAAGTTAGCTAATGTATGCAGTGCGTTTTGTTTCAGGCGCTTTAGCAAATATAAAGCTAAAAAAAAAGAAAGAAAAACAATTGTGCACGAACCGGGAGCATTTCGTTTTTACGCAGCAGTCATATTGTGCATTACAAAACATTAAATATAAAATTTCATGAAAAGCCATGCACTGAGAGTTGAGTTATTACATGCGGACGAACAAACGGACGGAGAAAGAAATAATAACTGCCAGATTCGTGTTGGTCAGATGTTAATGAAATATGGGATACTTGCCAATTTTTTCTTAATGACCACTTATATAATTTTATAGAAATCCGTACATTAAGAATTATTACATACAGACAAACGAACGAACGGATATGGTAAAGAAAGACATCAGGGGTTTTCTTTATAGTAACGCGCCTAAAACATAATAAACAGTTATTTTATGAGGAGTTATGTTAATTTTGATATTATTATGAGATTTTACTTTGAAAAGGTGCAGCCGTTCCCCTCCCGTGAGTGATAATTAAGGACTATGAACATGCCTGCCCTTTACGTATCACATGGTACGAACACGTGATGCCATTACTCAAGAAGTTCCCATTTCACGAAAGAATAAGAGTACTTAATGAAGTGATCCCTCACTCTATAATTCAACTGTTCGATACATCAAGTAAAACAATTCAGAAATGCCAATAAATAGTCCTTCCCTTTTATTAAAGAATTGTTTAAAACACTTACTGCAAAGTAAATCATCTATAAAGTCTCCAAGAGCATCTCCAGTGGTGTTATAAATAAGCATCTCGCACTGCTCAGGCAACATGCCGTTCATTGAACTGCCAAAGGACAGTGCAACAGCGAATAAGAGCAGAACTGCTTTTCCGGTCTCCATTTTTCGAGTGATTCTGGATGTAAGATGTTCTGGTGGGGACTACTTATATTTAAAAGATCACTCAATGACTTATTGCTGCAGCACGATGTTAAAGCGACCTTTTGACACAAAATATTAATGATCAGCAAATGTTATAATGCTAGACACGTAAGGATTCAGATATTAAGGAAACATCCATAGTTTTTAATTAAGTTTTCATATGATCTAACGAATTAAACATGGTGTTCGAATACCACGCATTCGATCGTGACTAATTTATGTTTAAATGGTGACCTTAATCTACTTATTTGTCTAGAATACGTTTCTCATGTCGTGCTAGTTATGAAGTCTGCATGTGTATAAACGTTTTGCTTTAGTTGAAGTATCAGCCACTAGCATTTCAAACTAATGTGTAGTTATGTCTAGTATCTTATATAGGACGGCACCAGAACGTTAGTTTAACTACGACTTCATACACTGCAATGAATATAGAACTCTGCAAAAATCAAAATGATATTTTTAGATTTTTCAGCATTCAGTTGTAGTCCAAAGAAGTTGGCATGTTTGTAGAAAGAGATCAGCTATTTATTGAGGAGAGTGCATTGCGATAGGGCATCTGTAGCGGCTGGTGAGGTGGATGCATAGCTCGGAAAATGTTTACAATGTCATTGGTAAAACTGTGATTAGAAGGTTAGGAATTTGCTCCATCTAAGGATCTGTTTAGTCCTGATTTAAAAATTTATTACAATTTTCGCTTTTACAAATGTCCCTACTTGAAATTTCATAGCTAACCCCATGAAACCATTACTATCAGTTTGCTAAGTTTGTTAAACAACAAAAGAAAACCAATTTAAATTGGAAAAGTATTTAAACAGGAATAAATTCAGCATGTTTTAATGCAATGTAACAAAACAGACCTTCATTTGTAGAACAGCACACAATTTGCAACTGAAGACAAAATCCTTCTATTAGTTTATTACATCACGGTATCTTTTTGAGACATCTCTTGGCTACTATGGCAACTAACCAACAGTTTAGCAGCTTTATCTTAATGGAAAATAAATGATATTTCTAAAAAAAAACATAAAGAACAGTCCTCTAAGTAAGCTGCTTTGCTACTTACAAAAATTTCCCTGATGTTGCACTACAAACACATTTTATACGAAAATATCACTCGCATTCATTTATAATGCTTGGCCTCCAACGATTGTGATTATATTCATTATTAATCACAGCTCATTTGTGATTAACAGAATCGTTTATTCTATAATTAAGAAGATCTGTGAATCACGTGTTGCGCTTTAATTTTTTTTTAGAATCTAGAAGGAAATAAGTAAAGTACGTTACGAAAACGTTGACTGCATATCCTGTTGCACGAGGTGTGTTTCTGGTTTGTTTATTTCATAGAGTTAAATCAGAGAGATTCATATAATACTTTTTTTGTATTTAAAAAAAAGTTAAATTAATATTAACATTGTAGTTGAAAGATCCATATCGTACAAGTCTAAAAAAAATAATAAATTTTTGTATTTTGAAATTTATTATATTTTAAACTGACAGGGTTAGGCAAATTGCTGATGGTTCCACAGTTGTTTGTTTGAGGTAGAGCGCGGATTAGCTATCAATGGGGGCAGTGCAGACTAGAACAGAACAAGAGAAGTGTCAGTTGGAGACTGTTCTGTTTGCTTGTAAATATAACGGACGCTGCACACAGGTATGAAAAGATAAATTTGGAAGGAAAAAAAGGCACCGTCCCCAAATTGCTCCTTAAAAACTGTGAGTGCATGAACCAAGCGAATGGGTAGTGCGATAAAGATGAAAGGAAAATAAGAGTTAAGAATTGACCACGGAGGGAAAACGCCCTGTCGTAAACAATCTGTACTTCAGGGGAAGCCAAGAACCTTCATTATCAAAAACGACAAGCGGCCCCTAGCCAGAAACTGGCAAATCCGCTATGTACATACATAGATATATATACAATGATATATATATGATACATATAATGATATATACACAATGATATATACATATAATCGTGTTAATAACAATGTTATAAGTGTAATGAACACGTAACATGTTCACACAGCAAATCACATCAAGCAACTAATCAGAAGTATTACTTGTGGCACAGGAACCACAAGATAGCCGTCTTTTTCTGTCCTAGGAAGAACGAAAAAAATAGTAGATGACAGGCGATATCAGTTTTAAGAAATATCGATAGACATTTCAGGTGTTGGGTTGGTTCCTTGTTGTTGATAAACTTGAAAAGAGTTGCTTTCTTTGGGTGAAAACAGCAGAGCAGAATTGTTGTAGAGATGAGAAGGATTGAGATTTTTCAGTCAGCGCCACTTCATTTCCTTCAGAGAAGTTGCTGACAACAGCTTGTAGTGTTGATCTGTCATCGTGGTACAGGCTGCAGCGATACAGAATGTGCGTCCACGGGGCGGAGTGGGACAACATTGGGTCCCAATAGGGGCCCGGCGGCTAAATGACCAGATGAACAACGGTACACGACACTACACAAATATAAAAAAACATATACTTTTAAACCTCTGGCATTGACAGTGTTCTGTTTCACACCTACAATGTATAGCATGTGGAGATGGGGGGAACCCCTGGTGCCGTTTGACACTAAACACACTCTATACTCTACACTCTGTGCGTCCAGGTTTCCTCAGCACCACACAAGCAGGGATTGGTGTCAGACAAGTCAAATTGAAATAGTTTGGAGTTGATGGAGCCGTGCCCAGTAAGTATATACGATGTTGTTAGGCTGGGAGAAAATCATTGGCGGACGTTCTTGTTGAGAGAAGAGGTAACCGCAGGAACAAAAGAGCGGGTGACTTGACCAGTAGTACTGGAATCCCATCGTACTTCAGGGGAGAAATGCAACAAATACAACTGATGGTCACAACATGCCGTTTGAAAGTAGCTCCAAGAAGACAGTTGAACCAAGAGCATGGAGGATGAAATCAGCACCTATCAACAGTAACGTTACTTCCAAGCAACACAAGGAGACCTTCTTCACCCAAGCAGATCAGAATCGTGATGCAGTTATTGGCTCTAACCCTAACACACTGGTTATTAAAACGGTGAATCGTAGAGGAAGGAGGGCAAGGTCCTCCTGCATTTTTATGTCGACTATGCCCCGAAACAACAGTAGAACAAATTGAAACCCTTCTGAAGCAGCTCAACATACCCGGTACCCCCATAAAGGTCCATACCAGGCATCCATCCTATTCCTCTTTCCGGATTAAGATCAAAAGTCCCAATATAGAAAGATATCTAAACACAGATATCTGGCCCGCAGGTCTCTTGGTAATGCCATCGTTTGGCAATCATAATGAACAACCAGCGGTACAAGCGATCTCGAGACCAGAGACGGGCAGTGTGCCTCTCTCTGCATAGCTAGGCTGCGAACGAAACTGTCCCTTCCAACTTACAATCATGCAGATCAATGCACAACACTCTAGATGCGTTGCTGATTAGATCAGGCTCACTGCAACGGAAAATTTATTCGATATTATATGCATCAGGAACCTTATGTCTCTAAGCATATTTATGGGCAATCTTCTAAAGTTATGGGATATCCCATGACTACAAGAATCATCCAGTCCTCTGCAACAGATCCTAAATCCGCCATCATCATATTCAACAACAAGCTGGATATCACTGTTATCTCTGGCTTGTGTAATAAAATTCCACCTGTATTTTAGTCTCTACATCAACCTTCTCGTTCTACTTACTGTCAATATATTGTCCACCCTCAGCAGGTATTAATTTATCACAAAGATATATAGAACAGGTGTTTGCTATTTTAAATCCCACATATTTAATAATTACAACCGATTCAAACTCAAAATCTTTCTTATGGTTCAGCAGTGTCTTGGACAACAGAGGTAGGATTTTCGAGGAATTTTTATTCACCTACAATTTAAATCTGCACAATTTACCCAACCAACCGCACACCTTCTCAAACGTCCACGGAGAATCAAACATTGATTTAACCATTTCAACGTCCGCCATGTCCTCGAGGATCTCTGATTGGACCACACATACTCTATGGTCCAACACAAACAGTGACCACTGAGCAATCACTTTTAAGGTATCTCTCCTTCCAAATACTACAGATCTCCCTCCTTCTCCTCCTCCAAAAGATCTTAGAAGATTTTCTATCAAAACCATCAAATGGCCTTTATTTATGTCTTCAATTCACCAGGATTTTAACGTTGACACTCGCCGGTCTTTGAACCAGTTCAATGCCTCAGAATATGCATTCTATGTACAGGCTGCCTTACTTCGAGCTACAGAACGCTCCGCTAAGAAGAAAATTAGCAAGCATACTACAGTTCCATGGTGGACAGCTGAACTTTCCACTCTGCGCAAAAAAGTACACAAAGCACGCAGAGACTTTTAACGGAGAAGGTCCTGGCCTGAACCAGAAGTCACCAGACTAAAAAATATCTATAAAGGCTAGCGAATACGTAAATACAATTGCAAAACAAAAACTTGTCTCCTGGCAACACTTAGTTCATTCCACAGGAAATTCTGATCCTTGGGGTCTATTATATAAAATTAGCAAAAACAAGTATCACTCTCATGAAGTGTACAACACTATAGTGAACAAAAACACAGAAACCACTAACTGGAATGACTCAGTTAACGCCATCCTGGATCGCTTGCTTCCCCTGGACGATCTCACCACAGAAACTCCAGAACAAATATCTATCAGGAATAGCAACTAAACCTACCACTCCTCATATGAAACGGATCTCTTCACTCTTCCCGAGCTAAAGCTGGCCCAGCAAAATAAGTATCCATAAATGTCCGGGTTTAGATCTTGTGGAAAATGCAGTAATTATCAAATTTACCGAAATCTTTCCAGAAATACTTCTATGTACAACCAACAAATGTCTTACTGAGGGGGATACTTCCTAATCTCTGGAAGGTAGCTTTGATCAAAATTATTCACAAGCCGGACAAAAATAAATCTGATCCCAAAGCATACAGACCCATCTCTCTTTTGGCAAACCTTGGCAAACTATTTGAAAGATTGTTAGCACCCAGAGTAGCAGATTTAATTGAAGGTCAAAACTTAATGTCTCCATCCCAATTTGGTTTCAAGAAGGGAAAATCCTGTGAAGACGCCTTGGTCTCTTTAGTTAACCACATATCAGCTTCGAGGGCTAAATATTAAATGGCCATATTCTTTGACTTCGAGGGAGCTTTCGATTCCCTCTGGTGGGAGAGCGCTCTCAATCGTCTTACCAAAGCCACGTGCTCTCAGCAACTGTTCCAAGTTATTAGAAGCTACTTCCAAAATAGACTCATCCAAGTAATCTCGAAACAGCAGTCTCTCTCAAGAGGATGCCCCCCCAGGGATCAGTTCTGGGCCCCTCTTCTGGAACATAGATTTGGACAGCTGGCTCATGCAAAAACTTGACAATATCTCTGCCTTCGCCGACGCCTATTATTTGGTTCTTCTAATTCCAGGTCGATCTCGTCTTCAACTAGAACAATCAGCCAATATAACTGTTTCTGAGCTAATCAAGTGGTTAAGTATACATAAACTGCGAATATCTGTCACAAAAACAAAACTGATGGTTTTTAAGGGCAAGTTAGATTACAGAAGACCTCCAAATATAAAGATAGACGGAAAGCAAATCACTTTTGTTCCTGAATTAACACATCTTGGCGTAATTTTAGGTGACAGGTTAACCTTCTCTCATATTAATCACCTCACCTCGAAGATTAAGAAGTTCACTGCAGCAGTTATCCGAATTTTCCGAATTTCCAAAAATAGGAAGACTCTCTTACTATATTATACAGCAGTATTCGTACCAAAAACAACATATGCTTCGGGAGTCTGGTTTCATAGAGCCGTTAATATTAAACTCCCTTCCAAGCTCATCTCCATTCAACGGATTATGCTGCTTGCCATGCTCCGGGCCTGCAGGACAATGTCATCTGCTGCTCTGCATGTCCTTGCTGGAGTCTTACCACTAGACCTGCATGTCATTTCAAAGGACTATACTATCGTCTAAAGCAGGGAGTTCCCGGCGAGATTCTCGGCAACTCATGCAACTTAACTGCTAACATCAAAGACGAGAAACGGAGAACCTGGAATGAACTTATCAGTGTGTGGCAATCACGACGGGATTCCAGTACTACTGGTCAAGTCACCCGCTCTTTTGTTCCTGCAGTTACCTTCCCTCTCAACAAGAACGTCCGCCAATGGTTTTCTCCCAGCCTAACAACATCGTATATACTTACTGGGCACGGCTCCATCAACTCGAAACTATTTAAATTTGGCTTGCCTGACACCAATCTCTGCTTGTGTGGTGCTGAGGAAACCTGGACGCACATTCTGTATCGCTGCAGCCTGTACCACGATGACAGATCTACACTACAAGCTGTTGTCAGCAACTTCTCTGAAGGAAGGAAATGAAGTGGCGCTGAGTGAAAATTCTCAATCGTTCTCAGCTCTACAACAATTCTGCTCTGCTGTTTTCACCAAAAGAAAGCAACTCTTCTGAAGTTTATCAACATATCAACAACAAGGAACCAACCCAACACCTGCAATGTCTATCGATATCTCTTAAAACTGATATTGCTTGCCATCTACTTTTTTTTTTTTTTTTAAGCTGGTACGCCAGTTTGGGCAGCTGTGGATACAGGATATTAGAACTGGAAAAGGAATTGAAAATGTGAATTGGAATATCATCGGTTTGGCTGAAACAAGAAGAAGAAATGAATAACTTATAAGTTTATCAAGTGGAAATCTGCTGTACTCCAATGGAAACAGTGAAAGGAGTGAAGGTTAAGCTGGGTTTCTGGTCCATAAAGATTTTAAAAACAACATTTTGAAATTCAAAAGTACATCACCAAGTGTGTCAAGACTATTACTCAAGATTTCTAAGAGGTATAAGCTAAAGATTATAATGATTTATGCACCAACATCGAGCCATGATGATGAAGAGGTTGAAGAAATGTACACCGAAATTGAGAGTCTTCTAGATGAGCAGAAAACCCATTACTCTATTATTATGGGGGACTTCAATGCTAAGGTTGGAAAAGACAAAACAGCGCAGAAAGGGGAACAATAGGAAATTTTGGAATTAGTGAAAGAATTGAAAGATGTGATAGACTTGTGGAATTTGCAGAATCTCAAGGACTGTCAGTAATGAACACTTTTTTCAAGAAAAGGGTGAACAGATAGTGGACATGGAAGAGTCCAAGTGGAATAACTACTAATGAAATCGACTTCATCCTCACTAACAGAAGATATATTCTGAATGATATTCCCGTCCTGAATAAGGTAACTGTTGGAAGTGATCACAGAATTTTAAGATGTACACTTGATATAGATGTAGGAAAGGAAAGGAAAAACTGACTCGAGTAAATAATACAAAGGTCTTTCAGATAACACAAGAGGAGAAAAAACAGTATGTACTGGAACTTAAGAACAAGTTTGAGCTTCTGCAGACTGCTCAGGACCAAGATATCGACGAGGAATATTACAACTTTCTGAAAGTGATAAAGCCCAAGAAACCTATAGGCAAAAAGAAATCCAAAGAAGAAAAAAATTAGTCAAGAAACACTTGTCATGATGAACCGAAGACGACAAATGAAGAGCAAGAAAAACACTGACAGGGAGAAAATTGAGTATACTGAGTTATGCAAATCCATTACAAAGAGACTCAGAGAGGACATAAGAAGATTTAACACAAGAAAAGTAGAACAAGCATTAAGGTAAAAAAAACAAAGGACTTAAATCAGCAGCCATGAGCAGTAATACAAAAAGACAAATGATACTGAAACTGAAGAATAGCGATGGTGTACTTATAAACAGCAGAGAAGGCATAATTCAAATAGCAGAAGACTACTATAGAGAACTATACAAGGAGCGAGGGAATGATGCCAGCAGTGGGGAAGATGGATGGCAAAGTAGCAACACATACGACATACCCGATATTCTTCCTGATGAGGTAGAACATGAATTGAAGAAAATGAAGAATCGGAAAGCCCCGGGGGAAGATGAAGTTACTGTAGAGTTGTTAAAATTGGGAGGAAGAGACATAACACAAAAACCTAGGCAAGGATCTTCACAAGGTGCATTAGAAAAGGTGTAACGCCTAAGGAGTGGAATAATGCAATCATAATTTTGCTGTATAAGAAAGGAGATAAATCAGAAATTGGAAATTATAGACCAATTAGCTTGTTATCCCACATCTACAAGTTGTTCACAAGGGTCATTACTAACAGATTAGAAAGAATACTTGATGAGAATCAACCGAAAGAGCAAGCTGGCTTTAGGACAGGATTCTCAACTATGGATCACCTTCACGTAATATCACAGCTAATGGAGAAAGCAAATGAATATAAAACACCATTATGCCTGGCATTTGTGGATTATGAAAAGGCATTTGACTCCATACAGCATAAGGCAATGTTTCGGGCACTGGAAAGACAAGGCATTTGACTCCATACAGCATAAGGCAATGTTTCGGGCACTGGAAAGACAAGGCATTGATACCCCATATATTATGATTTTGAAGAAAATATATGAGAGCTCCTTTATTAGACTAGACAAAGACAGTATGAAATTTAAAATTGAGAAAGGTGTTCGACAAGGAGACACAATATCTCCGAAGCTGTTTGCTGCTGCCCTTGAGGAAGCTTTCAGAAGATTAGACTGGTCGCAGAAAGGAGTCAATGTGAACGGTGAGTACCTAAACCATTTACGATTTTCAGATGACATTGTGGTCATAAG
Source organism: Mastigoproctus giganteus (assembly GCF_048544385.1). Taxonomy (NCBI): domain Eukaryota; kingdom Metazoa; phylum Arthropoda; class Arachnida; order Uropygi; family Thelyphonidae; genus Mastigoproctus; species Mastigoproctus giganteus. Next base: position 71,575,102 of record NC_143587.1, on the reverse strand, counting down.
CCACGATCCCAAAGAATTAGAGGAAATTTTAATCAGTTATGCACAGTTAGTAAGGATTTTGGACTAAAGATGAACATGGCTAAAACAAAAGTAATGATGAACAAGTATGCCACAGTAAAGGAAAATAATGATTGAAGGAGCAGTAATTGAAAAGGTGGAGTCATATACTTATCTGGGACAAGTTATTAGCTGTAATAATGATAAATGGCAGGAAGTCAAGAGAAGAATAAATTTTGGATGGATAGCATTCAGGAAATATAGTCACATACTGAAGAGCAATATCCCAGTTTGTCTGACACGTAAAATAATGAACCAATGTATACTCCCCACCATGACTCATAGAAGAGAAACTTGGGCACTCACCAAAAGAATGAAAGAGAAGCTGAGAACTACACAGCGAAGAATGGAACGAATTATATTGGGAATCAGACTGTTAGATAAGAATAGAAACACATGGATTAGGCAGCAAACTCAAGTAAAGGACATTCTTATCAAAACTAAAGAACTAAAATGGTCTTGGGCAGGACACATTGCTCGGAGACATGATGACAGATGGACTAAGAAAATAACAGAATGGTACCCAAAAGGAGCTAGAAGAAAAACTGGAAGACAAAGGCGGAGATCGATAGATGAAATTCATGGGTTTGTGGGTAGTAAATGGATGGCCAGTGCTCAAAACAGAAGGAACTGGAAAGTTGCTGGAGTGGCCTTCATCCTGCAGTGGATTGAAAATGGCTGATGATGATGATGATGATGGATACAGGATTAGATAACACCCATTGGTATAGCAGTACCTCCAGTGGGTGCGGTTTTCGTTCTTCCTAGGACAGAAAAAGACTGCTGTCTTGTGGTTCCTTGGCCACAATTTATACTTCTGGTTAGTTGCGTGATGTGATTTGCTGTGTGAACATGTTACATGTTTATTACACCTATAATTAACATGATTATATGTATATATCATTGTATGTATCATTATATATTGTATCATTATATGTATCATATATATATCATTGTGTATATATCTATGTACATACATAATGGTTTTTGGTAAAAAAGAAAAAAAAAGGGGGGGGGGAGAAAATCAGCTTTGACTCTAGTAATTGTTGTTGTTGTTGATATGGGGGTTTGATGGCGCATAAGCTACTTTGGCTATAAAGCGCCTGACTCTAGTAATGGAAGACACTTTAAGTTTCGGTTGATGCAAAGTAAAGCGGTTGTAAATGGACTTCGGGACGCCGTTATAAACTAAAGGGCGGCTACGTCGGGCGAAGAGCGTAGGAAAAAAGGATTAAGGGATTAAAAGAGAGTGGCCATTAGGTAAAATAACCCATGGAGGCAGCTCAGAAAACAACACGGATATATCTGCGGAAGGGTGGCAGAAAGTCCCAAGACAAAGAGAAGAGACCTTAGCGAATAAGAATAAAGATGAAGAAATTGAAATTAATGGTGATTGTTCAACGAAAGGAGGGTGAGGGATGAACAAAAAGGAGAAACAGAGAGAGGGAGAGAGAAAGGTGGAGACAGATTTTTGGAGGTGTGTGAGAGATTTTTGGGGGACAGAGATTTTTGGAAATGGGAGTGTGAATAGGGCCGGCGCAGTTCGGTGGGTAATTAATAAAGGTAAAGTGATGGTAAAGGTTAAGAAAGAAAATGTCACGAGAAGTGCAAGTGCTTAGGTGTAAAGTATGGAGAAGCGAAGATAGTTTCTAGGAAGACTAAATGGATCGCCAGAGCAGTGTTCCAGAAGCAAAAGCCTTGTATTATGGAGAGAACCAGCAAAGAATGCAGTCCAAGAGCGACTCCAGAGATGTATGCCTAGTGGACCAGAAAGCCAGACCAGGAAAGACAACTGCTTGAAAGAAATCAGGAGCCAGGAACCCTATAAAGGCAGTGGGAAGAAAAGTAAAGAGAAAGATAGAGAAAGTAAGTCCTGGAACTTTGATTATGTTCCTGATAGGCAATGAATAGGTCTGATAGGTCGAGCCAAATACTTTATTTTAAAAAAACGGGGAACAGTGGTAGATAGAGAGAGAGTGAGTTATCTAGCTGATGCAAAAGCATATATGGAGTAAGGTATTAGGTGTTATGTCAATAACAAATAGTTAGTGCTCTGAGTGGAACAACCAGTTTGTTCATAACCCACTGAGAGAGCTGAAGACCAGAGAAGATTATGTGCCCAATTTGATGTTCATGTGTATCAAGAGAGAGAGGGAATATAATGGAATTATGTATATATATTTTTAAATATATGTTTAGGTTGTGAAGCAGTTCTGAGAGGTTGATTAAAAATGAGGAGAACAATATATCCTTAGTCATATGAATGAGAAAGAAGGGATAGGAAAAAATATACGATAATGATATGTGTATGTGAAAGTAGAACGATTATATGAGAGATTATGCATATGAATTATTTCGAAGGAGCATGAATCCGATGACGGTATATGCTAGTTAATTTAGTATCTTGTATTGCTCATATGTGTTAAATGCATAATTTAAATGGATGGTTATAAATTCATGGGAAGGAAAGAAGTGTATGAGAGCATTATAATTATGTAGAGTAGAAGAAAGCAGTGAGTGTTTGTATATTTACGATTAATTTAGTGTTTGTATTTTCCATATGATTCTAACTGTGCAATAAACTTTGTTATGTTGTTAATAAAAATGCTTCATCGTTCCAGAGAAAAACACACAGCCTTATAGACCACTACCGGGCTTATCCTTGTTGGGGTAAATAAAAGAAACCTCATAATTGGGAATCTTCTGATACTAGGAAAGGTAAGTAAAATAAAAATAATTGAGCAGTCAGATAGCTTGTGGACTTTGAACGGATTTTGAGGTACTAGTTGTTCTTCTTGAAAAATTATAACAACTACCAATTTGGGTTCCAAAGTATAGGGGTATTAGAAAAGCTAAAAATTAAGAAAGACCCGGTTCCTACAGTAGTATCTCTGCTGCCGAACATATTTCTCATGCTGCTTTCCTATTCGTTTCTGTACTTGTATTTTAACTAAGAGCGCTGATCACTTTAGTACATCGTTGCACGATGTATAAGGCAAGCTAAATTATTTTACTTCCCACAAATCATGTCGAATATCATAATTAGAATTTATAAAACTGATCGATTTCTAAGTCATAATATTTGATCAAAGAGAGAATTCATATATGTATAGATTATTCACCCATGATGGACAGATCAAAGTCCATCGATCGAAAATCTGCCAATCCGTACTGGGTCAGCGTGGCAGATTATGGCCCATTTTCTCAACATTGCTTCACAACAAAATAAACAGCCTTCATCCCTAAGGCCTGCGAGCTACTACCTACAGCAGATGAGAGACCAACTCGATGGCAGGGGGCGCTAAGAACCACCGGGCTCGATCAGGCTGCCTTTGGACTTTAGGCATTGGAACGCTTAACGTTCCGTCTATTAGTACAGACTCGCGCCAGAAGAACTATTAGAAGAACTGAAAAACATCAATTGGGACATCGTTGGTTTATGTGAGATTCGAAGAAAAGGTGAAGGTTTGGCCAAAGTAGTTGATGGGTATTGGCTGTACTACAAAGGAACAAATAACGGACGGGCTATTAAGCTAAATAATGCTATTCTCGCTATACTCTTCGAATTGTTCAAGTGGTGATGAAGGTGAACAATTTTATGAAAATGTATTGCGCCTTTACAAGCAGGACGACTACAACTATAAAAGTTTAATGCGAGAATTCAATGCGATAATTGGTAATATCCAAAATGGAGAAAGATCTATCGGCCCATATGGAACCGAAAAAAGAGATGACAGAGGCAATCTACTAATTAAATTTGGGAGGAACAAAATTACTCTTGTAGTCTGAATTCTGCTGCATGCCTTTTCTATAGATACTTCAATGGATATGTTATTCTGAATTAGCATTTTTTAATTCTACTCACCCTCTCTCTCTCTCTCTCTCTCTCTCTCTCTCTCTCTCTCTCTCTCTCTCTCTCTCTCTTCACCAAACCAATACAAACACGTGTCGAAACTAGCGAACCTACAACTTGAAACTCACAGAACCAACTTTCGTCTTTTTCCTCATTTATCCCTCCAGTTTCCGTTTTCTGGAACAACCTCTCTTCACACTTATTTCCTGGAAACTAAAATTTACAGAAATTCAAGCTGAATGTCAAAAAGTAACTTGTTTTATCTTCTCGTCCTTCAGTCCACTCATGGTATTAAGTACTATATATGATACCTTTCGCGTTTGGAGGTTTCATAAAAAAAATGAAAAAAACCCTCCCAGTCCATTCTATGCACAAAGTGGAACTTTCCGTTTATAGCTGGAGGAATTTCTAAAATATTCTAGAATTGAGGCTGTAGTAGACCGAGTACAAGTCGAAATGAGCAGGATTTCCCCAATGAAAAATTTCTGCCCTCACAACATGCAAATCAGCCATGAACACACTTGTACAGATAAATACATGATATAGATGTGATCAGCAAGCTTCGTTGCCGATAATACTGTGTGTTCTTTCTTTCTTTCTGGTGTTTTATTTCTGACTAAGGCGGTCTTCTACTATATTCTGCACTTTGATTTTCGTAAGAGAAAAGAGGGAAAAATAATGCATATCATGTGGAATTGTTTTTGGGAATAATCATCTGATCACATCACTGACTATTCAGTGAATAAACTGAATGGAAGCTTGGTTCCATCGGTAGGAAGCGCACTGATTTTCTTCATAACAAATCATTAATGTTGTGTGCAATATTGCCACGTGTGCCTTAATTCTGACAACAAATTTAGACTTTAAGAACTTTCGCCATAGTGGCCCATATTCTTGTGGCATGAGGGCAGGCCGACTTCTTGGGCACTGTTACGAGCGACCCTGCCAAATTTGTTGGCCTTCGGCAAAGATAGCATGGTTCTTCACCCCTTCCCCTAAGCTCCCGTGGTCCATTTCAATGGCACAAGTTCATTTCCTGCACCTCGAAAACTCAACTTGTCATAAGCAGGAAATAAAATCTCCTGGTTTCTTCCGCGGCTATAATGCTGAGTAGTGGGAGGTTTAGTAGCCTAAATGGGGAATAAAGATTAATTACTGCCCCTTTGACTGGGGAAGAAAAAACACTACTGATACTTCTGTGTCACGACTGGTGACTGCTGCTAACTAATTGCTGTGAGGGCCATTTATATAATCCCACATGATAAACACGAAACCCACACAACAAACATGACTGACTATGCGAAGATACTCATTTCAAGGAAACAAGGAAGATTATAAAGGAATCTTAAGATGCCGCCATAAAAAGACACGAACATGTACATACTGTCTTAAGGTGTCCTTGAATGTAGTACATATTTTTAAATGTGTTTTCGACACTATCATTTCTGAACTATACTACAAGCCTTCTTTGAATATTAGCCGATTTGAGTTTCCTTTCATCAAAGGTGTGATCATACGTCGGTGCTCTCTTTTCTTACTAACATCAAAATACGCTGTTTTGAGGTATGACCAAGTACATATGAATAAATACAGTTAATGCCAGGAAGCGTGACTATGCAAATATGACAATTTCATTGAGAAATGAAATTACAAGTAAAATTTGAATTCCTTCATGTTATTGCAACGTAATACCACAACTTATAATGATATCCACATCAAAGAGAGTTAACGATTTTTTTGTTTTTTATTTTTAATTCATTTTTAGGTTATTATAAGCTGAACAATGACCGGTCAGAAATGAAGATTCCATTCCTGTGGAAATTTCAAGATGGGAAGGATATTTAGGATCCTCTTTCGGCTGAGCATTGCTGGAGTTAGGGACAATTGTGTCCGATTATTCCATCAATCGTGCCATCGCCGTTGGTTGCTGGTCACTTTTTATCACTGCCACTCCAACTTTGTTTAATTCTGGATTAGATCTTAGAATTAACAGCTTTCGAACGAGTTATTATTCAATAGGATAATAGAAGACAAAACAGGACGTTGTTCGAGCAACATCGATACCACTTAGTTTATTTCTATTTATTGTAATTTGTTCTTCGCCTCAGGATTCACAAAGGCATCCTGGATGTCGAAAGAGCTCGACATCAGATAAATTTGTAAAAATATCGATATTAATATTCCCTTATCGGGTACTGATATTTTACCGTTACTACACATGAAAACGAGAATGTGACGCATTATCATGGGAAATTGAAACTGAACGGCTATAGCCAGCTACTTGTACCTTCCAAACATGTCAGAAAGTTTCACAGTAAATCATATCCAAGAGCATGTAATTTTCTCCAGTCAGGGCTACTAGAACGAAAGCAGTAACTCAATGAAACACTCTCTTGGAATTGTACATCTTTTGACGACAGACATTTCTTCGGACACTACCCATTTTATGACTTGGTGATCACTATCCGCCATTGCTTCCTGCACAGTGAAGTTTTTGATTAAGTCGGATCCTTGTTGAAAACCACGTCGTCTTGCCCTTGCGGGTGGCACAGAGAATACAATCACCATCCTTTTACACGGGGTAGAAAAGACTGTGTTCGAATCTCGTAAATGAGATGAGAAATCTTTATGGCCTTTTTCCAATATGACTGAGTTAGTCGATCTCAAGTGAGGTTCGCATGATGTCTTCTTTCGAAAACTCGAGTTTTTCGTCCTTACAAGCAGTGTGCCTATCATAGCCTGATATAAAAACACGCCTCACGGCTTCAGTTGTTTTGGCGCTACTAACAACTAACCTAATATCACATCGATTAGCTAAATTTGATTGGACTTTGATAATGGTTGTCGTTTTCAGAAATCTTTTAGGAGAAACATGGCCATTCCCTTTTTCTTCCACACACACACTCTCTCTCTCTCTCTCTCTCTCTCTCTCTCTCTCTCTCTCTCTCTCTCTCTCTCTCTCACAGTATTCAATATTATTATTATTATTATTTCTCCCTCATTGAGGGTTCCACCCCGTGACGGGTATTGCTACCAAGTACACAGGGCGGTCGTTGTTATGTATGCTGTTACTGTTGGCCGAGGGACTCTGACTGTGCTACAGGTGCCCAGAATTGCGACTTTCTGAAGTTCCTTGTAGGTGTTCGCTGGGAGACCTACTGCTGCTAGGCTGTTATGTAGGGTCTTTGGCACCATGCCTGTGGTTGACACGATGATCGGGATGGTCGTTACTTGTTCCATATGCCACATCTCTTTGATCTCCTGTCTTAGGTTCGTGTACTTCCTGATTTTTTTTCCCATGGGTTTTCTGCAGGTTGCAGTGTTGGGTACCGCTATGGCAATCAGATAGGTAGACTTTTCCTTCTTGTCCGCAAGGGTTATGTCCGGTCTGTTGTGCGGGATTGTCCTGTCCATTATTATGGCGGGATCCCAGTACAGCTTGTGGATTGCGGTCTCTAGTACTGCTTAGGGTTCGTTCTTGTAGTACGGTAAACCTTCTTCGGTAAACTGGTATTTCCTTGCTAGCTTCTGATGTATTATCCTGGCTACCTGATCGTGTCTATGACTGTACTCAGTCTGGATAATCATCTTGCATCCCGCGGAGATGTGTTGGACTGTTTCTGAGGCCAGGTGGCATCGTCGACATGTGACAACGAACACTCTGGGCTCCGTGGCGATGTATTTTCTGTATTTCCTGGTGTCTGTGCGGTAGCACAGTGGTATCGTCACCGTCCTCCCCACACCGAGTGGAAAAGGCCTGGTTCGAATCCCGTCGCTGACGCGAGGAAATTTAATGCACTTTTTTCACTCCGCGGCTGAGTTAGTCGGGCTCAAGTGTAGATAACAAGTTTTTTTTCCCACCTAAACTGGCGTTTTTACGTCCAGCAAAACAGGCAAATCGACCAGAGATCACACGCAATTTACAGTCATAATACATATACGGGTATGTGTAAGAGATTTCGGGTGGCCCTAAAATAATAATTTGACTTTGTTAATTGTAGTTCCTGGTGTTGATTACCTGATCTTTGATGGCGAGCATGAATCCTTCAGTCTCGCGGAAGAGCGTCCCGCTCGTGAGCCATACATTGGACGCAATTTTATCTATGTGATCTTGATGGAGATCATTGTAATGTCTGCAATGGAGTGTCTTCTCTGCCCATCTTTCTAGCTTCGTTTGTACCTCCTGGTTGGGGTTGTATTCCTTGTTTAGTTTGAGTGGGGTATACCGCTTGTTTATCTTCATTATTGCCTGGTGGAGTGCTGCTGTGTGTTTCTGGAAGTAATCCTTCAGGTTAACTATCGCTGTCTGTTGCTCAATGAGGTCTATCAGGCCCCTTCCTCCTTTTTCCCGGGCAATCATCAGTCTCTCTATGAGATTTCGGGTGGAGTTGGCGTCTCTTGGTCATCATTGTCCTTGTCTTTCTCATGATATCCTCCAGCTTGGTGTTAGTCTTCCCGAGGGGTTCACATCTGGTGAGTATGGGCTTGGCACACCCAGGGGTCCCGAGCTGGGTATCATCATTCTTCTCTTTCTTGGTGATTCTCTTCTATTTTTCTCTCTCTCTTTCTCTCTCTCTCTCGGGGTAATTCTTTTTTTTTTTTTTTTTTTTTTTTTTTTGGCTGGTGCAGCATAAGCCTCAGCATTCCTTGCATCATATGGCTGATAATAATAATAGTCCAATCTATGATCCCGATGGAGTATGCTAGCATTGGGACTGGATAGGTCTTTATGGCTTTAACTGTGTTACCTCCGTTCAGCTTCGCATTCAGCAGGCTTCTGAGTCTCTGATAGTATTTTTCGTTCAGGCAGGCCTTGATTTCTTGTGTTGTAACTGCTCAGCCTACATCATCCCCAGGTATTTGTAGGTCTCTCCTCTGTCATAGTGTCGATCTCTTTACCAGTCTGCAGCTGGTAGTTTTGGCCGACTAATTTCCCCTAATGCAACCCCGGTGTCTTGCATTTGACTAGACCAAATTCCATCCTGATATCATTGCTGAATTCTTCGGTGATCCAGAGTAGTTGCTGGAGATGTTTCTCGGTTGGTGCGTAGAAAGCTTGATATCATCCATGTACATCAGGTGAGTCAACGTGTAAAGGCTTTTCCTTCTTCTTTGAGGATATATCCATACTTGCTGCTGATGAGCATGGTGGACAGCAGGTTGAGTGCGAAACAGAACAACAGCGGGCTCAGAGCACCTCCCCCCCTGAAAGATCCCTCTCCTGATGCGGATTGGTCTGTTTGTGATGTTCTGGACATTAATGGTGGTACTCCATTTCCCCATCGTTGGAAGGATTTGTTTGTAGATCTTCAGCGTTTCTATTAGCCAGCTATGAGGCACGGGCTCGCAGGTTTCCCGGTAATTGACGTAGGCCGTGGACAAGTTTCGGCGCTTGCTCTATAACTGCAAGATATATGGTTAATTGCTCCTTGCATTCTTTGTTCATCCGTTTGCATCTTTTGTTCATCCGTTTGCATCCTTTGTTCATCCGTTTGCATCCTTTCTGCTGTTCAGCCATTATGTTGTAGCTCTCCAAATGGTCCGATATCTTCATGGTTATGTAGTTATTCTGGATGTTGTACATCGTTGGGGGGGATGTAGATTCTATTTTTTTGTCCTGGGACACAAGTTGCTGGCACAGGCCAAAAATATAATTTCTACGACTTTTCTAACCTAAAATTAGCAGAGTTATCTGTGAAAAAATGTCCAGAGAACATTTTACCTTGTTTCCGACAAAATGTTCTTGTTCTGCTTTCTTTCTACTTCGTTTTTCTTAGAGGTTTCGTTCATGCAAAAAATACAATAAAAGTCTTGCTCTGTCAAGAACCAGTGTTGGCACTGCATGCAGAATAAACACTTGAATCATCAATGGTTAAACATTTACTAAATATAGAGCACACTACACATCTGGTACAATAAATTTTAAAACCTATTTGAACGTAACTAACCTTACTGTTGAAGCGTTCTTTAGATTAGACATATAAATCTATTTAAACACACAAGAAAGCAAGAAATAATGACAATATCACTTTATTGCACAGTTAAGAATTACACAAGTCTACAGTAGATTACATTCACTGATTATTTTCTAATAATATTCCATAATGCTGAATGCTTCATTTTCAAGAAATAATCGTTGACATTTAGCATTGAGAAAAAAGTCCAGGTGACTAATAGAACGTGTGGTTCCTATAGGCTTTTCCTCACACTTAGCTTGCTTCAAAATGGATCTTCAAGAAGGATTTACCAGAGAAAGATTGCAGGGTCTCTTGCCGTCCTTAAAATTCTAGTTTGGAAAAGAAACTATTGCTATTAATGATTTTTTAATTCTTTATATTACATCATTGACGACTATTCAAAGCAATAGAAAAAGAAAATAAAATTGCCTCATTCACGTGGATATATATTAAAATCAAAACGTTTCTACTAAATAGATTTCATATGTTTTAAGAAAATGTTACACACAGTACTCAATATTGAACAATGGACCTTACTTTTAACCTTGTTCTATTTACAACATGATTATCTGATAACACAACACTTATTTTGTCGTTTTTTGCCTTTTGTGATCGGCCATTGGTGTCCCCGTGCGAGATTGTTATCTACCAACATATTTAGACTCGATTTTCCGTGACGTATTTTTTCCATTTGAGAAATTTCATGGTGAAACCTTTCATAGTCATCATTCATCGGAGACTGCTCCAAAGGTTACAGGAAAAAAAAAGTCTAAATGGGAATGTAGGAAGGGAATATTAAACGAGAGGTCTTGGTTTTCGGTAATTAACAAACGACATTTGAAACCTGAGGGTGATGAGAACTTTTTAAGCACATATCTGAGTGTCTGAACCTACTAGAATCTGTCGAAATTATTTCAAGGATGAAATTGATGCTGACGAGTGTAATTCTAAGTTTTTATGGACACGTGTAAAAAAGATGTACTCTTAGGATCAATAAATTCTATCGAAATGAAGTAAAAAAAATATTTGGATTGGTTAAAAAAATAAAAAGATTAAAACATTTTAAAGGGAAAACTTGTCCATTAAAAAAATTTGCTTTGCATATGAATTGTCAGGAATTACGAAGGAATCGAAAAAATCAAAGTATGCAAGGATATCAGATGCTGAAATTCCTTATCATTTCTTGTTGTTTTTACAAATTATTTATGAGGATCTATTTAACATTGACAAGACTACATCCTGCTCCAATTATTCCAATTTGTGCGTATTTTATGAAACTGCTTTCGTTAAAGTTCTGTACATATAATCTATCAGATCTAAAACATTGGAACTTGGTGAAATTTTATTACATCTGTAAATATTGTAATTCATCTTGATGCTACTGGTTGTTTCCGGTTCTTACTTCAGGAGGTAGATCTATTCTCTCTTTCCCCTTTGCAATTATGAAGCTTAGAAGAAAGTTATAAGAATAGTTGTCAGTTGTCAGCGTTTCTTTGTAGGCTTTACGCAACAACTACTTTGAATAAATGGGGTTAACAGATGTGCAAGTCACTAGTTATAACAACAACCGACCATTCTGTATCCAACCGGTTTCGAGAAGTTTTAGGTGATTATGTCAAAAATAAGGTCGGTTCAGAACTCTTGCATTTTTCTTTCCCCTTCCCCTTATTTTGTAACTTTCTGGATCTATTCTCATTATTAAACATCTTAAAGGGATTTTCTTTGAATATATTTATTCAAGTTCAATAAAAATTAGATGAGGATTTTCGTATTCCAATAATGTATCTGTTAAATGAGGTTGCTGTTATTCTAATGACTTACTGAAATTCATAATTTGAATAAGTTTTCAGAATATTACGGAGTATTTTAAATTTTTTTATTAAACGATATTTAGGAAAATAAGAAAATAATTGCTTACATCTGGAACTTCATCGGAACATTAGCAAATGCCAATCGAGTTAAGAACAACACCAAGCAGATATCCAACGTTGCCTCCAACTGCAAGCAGTGTGTTCTACATGGAAATAGAAAGAAATTTATTTATTTATCATTTTATAAATTTTCTTAATTATATAGTTATGGTGCTCAACAATTAAATTTTCGCGTTGGCTTTCGATATTTAGAAGAATTCACTCGTTTTGAATTTGTTTTTATGCATGCTCAACAAGTAATTTCATAAACAGGGTAGTTATAAAGTTTTTTCCTATTTCAAAAATTAATATATATTATTTTATTTATTTACATAAATACAAAAATACATAAACAGAAAATCTCACTATTTACAATCATTCGAACCTTTGTAAGAAACTCCAGCTGAAAATTAAGCTTCTCTTACAAAATTTTAAAACACAACAAAACTCCCAAGACTCAGAAGTAAAAGAAATGCGGGTATGCACAATAAATGACATTTATGTGCGTGTGTATGAATGTGGCCTGTTTGTAGCGGCTCCAGGACATGGATCCATCTCCGCAAATTGTCTGTCTTGACTACAGAATCTGTGTAATCAGGGCCTGAAATGTGAGCAGCCAACACCTGAGCAACTGCTGCCTGATGCTTGTCCCAAGGCAAATGGAGCCGGGCATAATCTACTATCTGCGCCTCAGAGGTGCGCTAAAATCCCGCTTCCACTGGAGGTAGTGCAATACCAGTGGATGCCAGCAATCCCGTACTCAGGATGCCCAGTCGTGAGTACCAGCAGAAAGGAAAAAATAAAATAAATAAAAATAAAATAATAAATAAATAAAAATAAAAATAAATAAATAAAATAATAATAATAATAGCCTAGCAGCAATAGGCCTCCCAGTGAACACCTACAAGGAACTCCAGAAAGTCGCAATCCTGAACACCTGTAGGATAGTCAGAGAGTTCCTCGACCAGCAGTAACACTAGACATAATAACAACCACCCTGTGTACTTGGTAGTAATACCCGTCACGAGGTGGAACCCCCAATCAGGGAGAAATAATATAAGGGCAATAATAATAATAATAAAACACCAGTGGTTGACATCTCTGAACAACCTCAGAGATCAGCTGACACAGGGAACAGCTCAGCAAGAGCTTGTTGAATTATGCAGTGTGGTGAAGCATCTGCATTCTTCTGGAAAAATTCAAGCAGGATGTCAGCGATCAACTACAAAGCACAAAGAATATGGTCAATATGGAACCAGAGGAGGAACAGCATACCATGCCAGAGGAGGAAGAGCAAGAAGAAATACAACCCAGTATAACTGAAGTGGAAAGAGATGAAGTAATGATATCCAGAATAGAAGACGAGTGGAAGAAGGCCCTAACAGAATTCGAAGGAATGGACCCCACAAGAGCCCACGCGATACTAAGCAGAGGCCAAATAAAATCCTGTGGAGAGTAACAGACCACCTCAATCGGCAAATAATGCCACACTAACTTGACAATAATGGTGCAACGCTGGAGGCTATCAACACAGCTGTATACTGTGCTGCCATAGCAGCTACCAGGATTAATGGAAAAGAAACGAGAGACCAGCAGCAGAAGAACCGAAAACAGAAGGAATGGTCAGCTTGGGAAAGAAGAATTCACCAGAAGATAGAAGAATTAAGAGTCAAGATCGGTCAGTTGACCCAGTACCAACAGGGTAACAGAAGTAAGGAATTGATTGAAAAGGTGAAGAGCATCATCAAGAGAGAGAGCGTCTACAGCAAACATGAGACCAGAAATCAGAGAATAGGAGAATACTTGGACACTCTGAAGCAGAACCTCCTCGCACTCAGCAAGAGACTACACCGATACAAACAGAGCTCCCAGAGGAAATTAAACAACCGAATCTTCGATGAGGACCAGAGAGCCTTCTACAGGAAACTGGGCGAAGATGAGAAAGCAGGAAACAAAGAGATCTGGTGAAATATCTGGAGCAGTGAAGTAAAACATAACAGCAGAGCACCCTGGATAGAAGTAGAACGGAAGAAAACGAAGGACGTACAGGAGATGAGAGAGTGGGAGATTTGAGAAGAAGCAGTAAAACAGTCGATCAGGAACACCCGCAATTGGCGAACCCCAGGAATTGATAACATCCACAACTACTGGTACAGGAAACTCACCTGCACAGACAAGCACCTAGCAGAGCAGTTCACTCGAATGATAAGGCACCCGGGGACAATCCCGAAGTTTCCCACTGAAAGTGTCACATATCTGAAGGCTAAAGACGAAAATACAAGAAACCCTGCGAAATATAGACCAATCATCTGCCTTCCAACGATGTACAAGATCCTGACCAGCTGCATACCCAAGAAGATATCAGACCATTTAGAGAGTCAGAATATAATGGCCTAACAGCAGAAAGGATGCAGGCGGAGGAGCAAAGGATGCAAGGAGCAATTAACCACAGATTCTGCAGTTATGGAGCAAGTTTACAGAAGCACCACAACCTATACACGGCCTACATCGATTACCGCAAGGTCTTCGACTTCGTACACCATAGTTGGCTAATAGAGAAGAAGATCTACAAGATCAATCGGATAGTGACAAACTTCCTAGGAGCAACAATGGCGAAATGGAGTACCACCATTAAGGTCGAGAACATCACTACCAGGCCAATCCCCATTAGAAGAGGAATCTTTCAAGGAGATGCTCTGAGCCCACTGTGGTTATGTCTAACACTCAACCTGCTGTCCACCATGCTTAACGGCAGCAAGTAAGGATATAACCTCAAAGAAGGAAGAAAGAACCTGTACACCTTCACCCACCAGATGTACAGGGATGACATTAAGCTCTACGCGGCAACCGAGAAGCAACTCCAGCAACTACTACGGATCACCGAAGAATTGAGCAAGGACATCAGAATGGAATTTGGTCTAGAAAAATGCAAGGCCCATACACTGCACCAGGGAAAATTAGTTGGCCGAAACTACCAGCTGCTGACGGGTAAAGAGACAGAAGCAGAGACCTACAAATACCTAGGGATGATGCAGGCTCATCAGTTACAGCACAAGGAAATCAAGAAGTGCCTGACCGAAAAATATCAACAGAAACTCAGAAGACTGCTGAATGCAAAATTGAACGGAGAGAACACAAAGCCATAAACACCTCTGCAGCTCCAGTACTAGCATACACCTTCGGGGTCATAGATTGGTCTAACACCGAGCTAGAAGAGATCATGCGAAAGACAAGGACAATGAGGACCAAGAGCCGCCAACACCACCTGAAGTCAGCAGTGGAGAGACTAACAATAGCTCGGAAAGAGGGAGGAGGGGGCCTGATAGACCTCATAGAGCAACAGAAAATAGCGATAGTTAACCTGAAGGATTACTTCGAGAACAACACAGAACAACTTCACCAAGCCATAAGGAAGATAGATAAGTGGTATACCCCACTCAACCTAAGCGAGGAAACGCCTCCCACCCAGATGGTACAAGAAACGAAGTAAGAAAGATGGGCAAAGAAGACACTCCATGGCAAACACTACAATGACTTCCATCAAGATCACATCGATAACATTGCTACCAATGCATGGCTCACAAGCGGCACGCTGTTCCTCGATACTGAAGGATTAATGCTAGCCATTCAAGACCAGGTAATCAACACCAGAAATTATAGAAAATACATCTCAAAGGAGCCTGGAATGTCAGATAACACGTGTCGACGATGCCACCTGGCCTCAGAAACTATCCAACACATCACCGCGGGGTGCAAGGTGATCACCCAGACTGAGTACACTCAGACACGAGCAGGTAGCCAGGATAATACATCAGAAGCTAGCGAGGAAATACCAGTTGACCAAAGATAGTGTACCATACTACAAGTACGAACCCCAGGCAGTACTAGTGACGGGAACCCACAAGCTGTACTGGGACCGCGCCATAATAACGGATAATCCCGCACAACAGACCGGACAAAACCCTTTTGGACAAGATGGAAAAGACTGCGTACCTGATTGACATAGCGGTGCCCAACACTACCAATGTCTAGAAAACCCATGAGGAAAAATTAGGAAGTACACGATCTGAGACATGAGGTCAAGGATATGTGGTATATGCAAGAAATATCGACCATCCCGATCATGGTGTCAACCACCGGTGTGGTGCCAAAGACTCTACATAGCAGCCTAGTAACAACAGATCTCCACGCGAACACCTAAAAGGAACTCCAGAAAATCGCAATCCTGAACACCTGTAGGATAGTCAGAGATTTCCTCGAATAACAGAAACACTAGACATTACAACCATCCTGTGTTCTTGGTAGCAGTACCCGTCACGGAGTGGAATCCCCCAATCAGGGTGAAATAAAATAAGAGCCATAATAATAATAATAATAATAATAATAATAATAATAATAATAAAAGAAACACACAGCGGCACTCCACCAGGCCATGAGGAAGATAGTCAATGGGTATACCCCACTCAACCTAAGCAAGGGGTCTACCCCCAACCAAGAGGTACCAACGAAGCTAAAAAGATGGGCAGACACTGCAATGATCTCCATAAATATCACATAGATAAAACTGCTTCCCAAGAATGGCTCACGAGAGGGACGCTCTTTCCCGAGACTGAAGGATTCATGCTCGCCATCAAAGACCAGGTAATCAACAACAGAAATTATAGAAAATACATCGCAAAGGAGCCCGGAGTGTGCGATGATACATGTCGACGATGCCACCTGGCCTCAGAAACAATGCAACACATCACCGCGGGGTGCAGTGTGACTTCTCAGACTGAGTACACTGATAGACACGAACAGGTAGCCAGGATAATACACCAGAATCTAGCGAGGAAATACCAGTTGATCAAAGAAAGTGTACCATACTACAAGTACGAACCCGAGGCAGTACTAGAGACCCCAACCCACAAGCTATACTGGGACCGTGCCATAATAACGGATAGAACAATCCCCTACAACATACCGGACATAACCCTTGTGGACAAGAACGAAAAGGTTACCTATCTGATTGACACAGCGGTGCCCAACACTAGCAATGTCCAGAAAATCCACAGCGAAAAAATCAGGAAGTTCACGAACCTAAGACAGGAGATCAAGGAAATGTGGCATATGCAACAAGTAACGACCATCCCGATCATAGTTTCAACCACTGGTATGGTTCCAAAGACCCTACATAATAGCCTAGCAACAATAGGTCTCCCAGAGAACACCTACAAGGAACTCCAGAAAGTTGCAATCCTTGACACTTGTAGGATAGTTAGAGCGTTCCTTGACCAACAGTAACAGCAGACATAACAACAACCACCCTGTGTACTTGGTAGCAATACCCGTCACGAGGTGGAACTCCCAATCAGGGAGAAATAATATAAGAGCAACAATAATAATATTAATAATTAATCAGAACTGTGTTACTGCACAAATGTTGTCAGCCTCCGTTTGCGTTTCTTATCAACAATCTATTTCCAATCCCAGAATTGCAGTTGCTGTGAAAACCCCAGTAAGGTTACATTTGCGAAATTCTCACACTGGCGCTAGTTTGTGTATTACATAATAAATTCTGTAAATATTTATCTACCTACTTTATATCGCTCCAGTTCATGAAAAGTGTAAGCATTACCGAACAACGTTACCAATAAGATCAGTGCACAGTATGATGAGGACTCTTGACCAATCTAAATTTAAATAATTTACACATTATTTTCTTGAAGTGCGCATGACATGAGACGCTGAAATGTTATTGTAAAAATGGTAGACGGAAGCCAGCTTACTGAATTTCAAAATTTACAGAATAAATATTGTTATATACGTGGGTATAGGTACATTTTTGGTCATCTGCAGTCCACCTTCCACCAAAATATTCTCTTAATAAGGAAACAAGAATGTGTATTGGTAAAAAAGGTCTTTCTGAATAAAAAAAAGGTCTTTCTGAATTACGTACATTTGTGTTCCTCCCAACTTGCTCTATTAATTGCTCTATTGATTTATCAGCTTCAATTCAACTAATGAAATGGAGCTGATAAATTCGAACTGCCGAGTTTCAAAAATAATACAATTTCAAATAATACATTAATATGACACTGTGGGCCATTAATTATCGCACTATTAATGTAGTACTTCTTATCAGCCACGTAATAATCCGTTTAGAAAATTAATTCTCCAATTCTGAAGTTGTTAATATTATCATTCTTCACAACACCGATTCATAATGTGATTTTGACTAATTAAAAATTTTGTTATGGGAGATAATAAAAAATTTATCGACTCTCTCCTAGTTTCTTTAATATATTTCATCAAATAAAAAGGCAAAATTGATTGTATCACTACACTTACCGCTAAAAGCTTTAGATCCCTAGCAAGCGTAACCAAAATTGACGCCACAAATCTAATTTGGCGAAGCTGAAAGAAAGAAAAGCACAGTGCTGTATTTCATAAATGTTAAAAATGATAACATTTCTATGTTATTTAAACTTATTTCCTTGTATAAGTACTAGATTATAAGTACTGGGTTATTAGATTATTATTAGTACTAGTAATAGCGACTGCCAGTGTTTCGCGTCGGTACGGTCGCATTTCTACTGTGCTCCGTGTTTTCTTCGCCTCATAGCAGATAAAGATAGTAGCAGTTGTTCCGGTTTTTATGAGGTGGGAGGAGTAGTCTGATTATACATAGTCAGAATTACTGTTTTGTTTGAAAACTATTTATTTTTGGAACTAATATTTATTAATATCAATAGGGATCAGTAGAAAAGAATAGCGTACTGGTTTATTGTTCTGCATGTGTTTTTTTTTTTTTTTTTTTTTTTTTTTATAATCTAGCAGTTGATTAGTTTTCACTGCAAAGTAATTAGTTTGAGTTTACTGTTCGAAATTAATAAGAACTAACACATTGTTAGCTGTTTAGTTGGATAATTGAATTTCATAAGAATTATGGAAGGATCAAGTGGAACAGTTAGGAAGCATACAGTGGGATCTGATACAGGGGAGGACGGTTCCCCCCTACTTCCACCTAAAGTGCCACAGTCACGGGAAGAGTTTATAAAATATGGGGAGTTTGTATACTCTAGAAGACACAGTCAGGATCAGTTTAGAGCTTTTGGGAATACGAATATTCAGTTAGCGCATGAAGAGGAAGTTAGTGATCAGGTAGCTGCGAATACTGAGGTGCAACTTATACCAAGTCAGGATGTTGAAACTATGACTGATGAGCTATACAATGTACAAGATGTATCGTCAATGTGTGAGGGGATTTCTAAAATGAGGAAAGACATTAGGAGCTTCCTCTTGGCAGATGTTAATAAGGTTACAAAGAAGGTAGGAGACATAATTATGGACAAGTGGGCTAAGTTAGAAACAGCGACTATGGCTGTATTAATAGAAAATGAAAAACTTAGAGTTTTAAATGCCGAGATCAGTAAACGGGCGAATTTACTAGAACATTTAATTCAAACATTTTCGTCTGAGCCTTATAGTAAGACTGAGGCCCACAAAGCAGTCGTGAGTGATGAGGGGGGTGTAATAGGTAGTCAAGATCATGCGCAAGTGCAGGGGGTGGAAGTAAAGCGTACTTATGCGGAGATAGCGAGTGGTACTCGTCCTAAGGAAGGAATACCCAGGTCTGGGGAAAATCTTATGATTCTTCGAGCTTCTGATAGTAGTGAGCTTAAATCGAGTTCTGAAGTGAAAACTGCTGTGGCAAATGCTTTAAAAAATGAATTTAAGTCAGTGAAAGTCCGAGCTCTGCGGTTGGTGCGAAATAAAGGTGTGTTATTAGAAACAGCTATAAAGACGGATTTGGTGAATATAGCTGCATCGGATTCTTTGGCGTCTGTTGGAATAACAACGGGTGTTCCTAAAAAGGGCAACCCATCTGTGATTATATATGATATTCCTAAGGAGTTAAGTCAGGAAGATATCATTGAAGAATTATACTGTAAGAATTTGGAAGAATGCGGGATCACGTTTGAGGAAGTTAAGAAAGACATAAGTTTTAGGTTTACGACCAAGTCTAGAAGTACAGCTTTTGTACACTGGGTTATTACTCTCTCCCCAAGGTTATATAAGTTTATATCCACATTGGATCGTTTATACTTGGCAGTAAGTTCGCATAGGCACCGCCCCTTTACTATAGTTTCCAGATGTTTTCTATGTCTTGGATACGGACACGTTACGAAATATTGTACTCACAGCTCCCCTACTTGTGGTCATTGTGCAAGAGGGGGGCATGTATATGCTGAATGCCCAAACAAAGATCAGGAGCCAAGCTGTGTTAACTGCAAGCGCCGTAAGCGGGATTGTTGCCATTCAGTAAGGGACGTCAGATGTCCAGAATATCAAAGAGCACTGGAAATGGTACGAACTCGGACTGCTAATGAATAGTTGTAATGAACGAAGAGAGAGGGGGTTGGAAGAAGATCCTGAGTTAACTGAAGTTTTTTATTCTACAGGAATTAAAATAATGCAGATTAATGGACAACGATCGAGATTGGTAGCGGACGAGATTAGGAAGATTAGTGAGGATTTTCAAATTGATTTGGTGGCAATACAGGAACCTTATTGGGCTAGAGTTCCAGGTGAGCAAACATCTAGAATATTTGGTTATCCCTTAACGTCACGAATAATACAACCGGTGCAGGAAGAGCCTAAAACTGGAATTGTGGTCAATAATAGAGATCTAGACGTAGTGGTTGTTCATAGGTTATGTAACCAGTTCGCTACATGTGTTATGGTGGCCTCGGCAAATGTTCAATTCTATTTTATATCTCTGTATTGTGCTCCTTCAATGGACTTTAATAATTGCGTGGATTATTTAGAGTATGTGTTGCTCATTTTAAGACCTAAACAAGTGATTATTTCGACAGACGCTAATGCAAAGTCTCCATTGTGGTATAGTGCAACATCTGACATGAGAGGTTTATTGCTGGAAGAGTTTTTATCGAGCCATAATTTATTTGTAATGAACAAGTCAAATCAACTCTCTACTTTCTGTGGACCAATGGGTGAATCTAATATTGATTTAACTATAACAACTTCTGGTATTAGACATTGTATTTGTAACTGGAAGGTAATGCCTGATTGGACATCAAGTGATCATCGAGCCATATTGTTTTATGTGAAGAATGTGCCGGATTTAACTGGTACTCAAGATCGGATACCACACATTGTTCGGTTTTCGTTGAAATCATTTGATTGGTCCATGTATGAAGCTTCTATTCTTCGGGACTTTTCCTCGGATAAACAACAACAGATAGTTCGTGAATCTGCAATATATTTAGCTAATACTATAGAGGATTCAATAGTAAGAGCGGCATATAAGTCAGGTAGGAAGAAGGTTATTAAACTAAAATCCTGCCCATGGTGGACAAACGAACTGACTGTCTTACGACGGGCTGTATATCGAGCTAGGAGACAGTACCAGCGGCATCGGAATTGGGGTCATTCTGAGGTAGTTAGATTGCATGACAATTATGTATCTCTTAAAAATAATTACAAGAGAACCATGGCAACTCGGAAGAGAGAAACCTGGCAATTGTTTGTAAAACAATCGGGGAGAAACGATCCCTGGGGTTTGCTATATAAGTTGTCAAGAGATAAACTGAGAAGTTTGGAGGTATTTAATACAATTCAAGAGGATTCTACTGAGACTATTGGCTGGGAGGATTCAGTAGATGCAATATTAACCAGGCTGTTCCCGGTTGACGATCCCATCTTAGACTCACAGTGCCAATTCGAACTGCGGAGAAAAAATCAATTTTATGTAGCTAGAGGCAATACCATGGCGTTTACAATAGATGAACTAGCAGGGGTGTTAAAGAAACTTAATTTTGCAAAATGTCCAGGAATAGATTTGATTGAGAACGCATTTATAGTGAGGTTTTTTAAGTTAATACCTAACATGTTACTTTTGTTATATAATAAGTGCCTAGAGGAAGGACTGTTTCCATTGAAATGGAAGATTGCTTTATTGAGGCTAATTAGGAAGCCTGGGAAACCTTTAATTGAGCCTAAGTCGTACCGTCCAATTGCTTTGTTGGCTAATCTGGGGAAAGTGTTAGAGAGGTTAATGGCAATACGTTTACAAGAATTGTTAGAACGCCATGACATGATTACACCTAATCAGTATGGTTTTACACCGGGGAAATCGTGCGAGGATGCTCTTCTGGACTTTCATACATACATTTCAAACTCTGATTCAAAATATGAACTCGCTATATATATAGATTTTGAAGGTGCGTTTGACTCAGTATGGTGGGAGGCAGCTCTTTCTCAACTGTGTCGTGCTGAGTGTTCTAAGCAGTTATACAGTCTGTTCAGGAGTTATTTTTCTGAGAGATATGTGACTGTAAGGTCTAAACATTTTCTCCTTCAAAGACAAATCACGCGAGGTTGCCCTCAGGGCTCTGTATTAGGTCCTTCTATTTGGAATTTAGTGTTACAGAACTGGCTGGTTCGACCACAAGTAAATTGTCACGTGATAGCTTTTGCTGATGATGTCACATTAATTGTGGCAGGTCGATCACGACACGATTTGGAGCAAAATGCAAACCGTGTAATAAATGATATTAATACCTGGGCACAAGGATTTAAGCTTACCATTAGCCCCCAAAAGACCAAAATGATGCTTTTTAAAACCAAACTTGATTTGGGACGACCGCCGCAAATAAAATTAAATGGGAGACAGTTGACTATGGTTTCTGAAACTAAATACTTGGGGCTCATTATTGATCACAAGTTGTCTTATTATGCGCATATAACACATCTACATAGCAAGATTAGGAAATTTGCCGGCTATATTATAAGAGTATCAAGAGGAGATTGGGGTGTGTCCAATAAAACTTTATTTTTATATTATAAGGTGGTGTTTCTGCCTATGGTTACGTATGCAGCGGGAGTTTGGTCTCACAGAGTGGCTCTTGTTAGATTTCAGGCTAAATTAAACTCACTACAAAGAACGATGCTTCTCAGTATATTAAGGGTATGTAGAACTGTAGCTACGACTGCACTTCAAGTGATGGCTGGGGCAGTCCCTTTGGATTTGTTCGTGGCTTATCGAGGGCTGTGCTATGGCATTAAGAAGAAAATATCTACTAGACTTGTTGGCATAGAAGTTGACATAAATTCTGATATTAAGAGGGAGAAGAGAAGATGTTTAAATGAGATTGTTAACTTGTGGCAAACAAGATGGGACACTGTATCTACTGGTCGAGTGACAAAGAAATTTATTCCGGATGTTACCTTTTTAAGTGACAGAACAGTTCGAAGTTGGTTTACGCCAAGTTTACAAACATCATTTTTACTAACAGGTCACGGCTCGATGAAAGCGAAATTATTTCAGTTGGGTCTTTCGGATACAGATCTCTGTTTTTGTGGTGAGAGTGAAAGTTGGCACCATATATTATATGTGTGTACAATTTACGATAATGTCAGGGAAATAATCAGGGAAATCATTGCTGAAAATGAGTTAGGTCGGGAAGAGGTGTTTGTATCTAATAGGAGTGTATTTCAATTATTCCAGGATTTTGCAAAGGGAGCCTTTGAACTGAGGAAACGCCTGTTAAACAGTTGAACCAGAATAGTGTGTTGAAAAGAATACTGAAGTGGGTCCAGAATGCCCAAGAGACTATTGGTGATGATGAGGAGGATTTTATTTATTTATTATTATTTTTTTTTTATTATTTTTTTAATTTATTTATTTATTTATTTATTTATTTTTTTTTTTTTTTATTTATTTTTTATTTATTTTTTTATTATTATTTATTATTATTTTTTTTTTATTTTATTTATTTATTTTTTATTATTATTTTATATATATATATATATATATATACACGTGTGTTATTTATTATTATTATTATTATTATTTTTTTTTTTTTTTTTTTTTTTTAAGCTCTGGATTGGGCCCCCAGAGGGGTTTTTTTTTTTTTTTTTTTTTTTTTTTTGTTGTCTCATAACCTGAGACCTTATGCGTCCCATCTACTGGAACTGGCCCACCTTCCCGTGGTGTGGACGAGTATCTAGAAGCAGCCTTCCTGGTGATAGCTGCTTCTCGGTAGCTAAGAGGTCAGCATAACACAACAACATAACATGCATTAAACTACACGAACATTGCACTACTACACGCTGGCCTGTTTTGCAGAGTCTGTTCAACGTACAAAGAAACGAGGTGGATTTGAACGGACGTTCTAGGAGCCACCCTACCTATACACACACATGTCCACATGTCCACATGTATAAGTACTGCTATTGAAGACTTGTAAAGATATTTTTAATATAGAAATATATATAAAAATATATAAGCTATGGCTGCCTGTATAATTTTCTTTTATCGTGGAATATTCCTTATATTTCTCGGAATCCATTCCACCCCTGTTCTTGCTGAAGTACTCGTCTCCACAGGATACTGGTTAACTTAGATCTCGATTATAATTTGGTTCTGTTTCGATATTTTCTAATGTTATTTCCAGACTTCATTAACGAACATTTAATTTCATTTTAGGATGGAACTATATTAATATAACACTGAAAAATAATGGAAAATACAATAGCGCGGGCTATTTCTATTTCCAATAGAAATAGGGTGTATTACTATATTTTTTACGCTAATTTCGAAACCATTTTTTTCCTAGTATCCCTACTTTTTATAACATTTCATATTTTAGTTTTCCCTTATACAGAGTTGGTTTATCTTTCCGTATTAGGTTGACTGCTTACTGAAATGTTCTGGAGTCAAGAGTTTTCTAGATCTTGTTGCTGTGGTAAGTCATAATTTTCTCAAAGTTCCTTAGCGTTCAATCACTTGAATGGAATTCTTTCTTAACAATTTTCTCTATCGCTTCACAATCGCAGCAGCTCTCGTAGGTAGAATCGCCGTCCTCTCCACAGTAGATGGAAAAGAGCTGAATTCGAATCCTATCGAGAGAAATGTGTGAGTCTTTTTTTCACAAGGTGGCTGAGTTCGTATTAGTATTAGCGAAATAGTACAAGGAAGCTCAAGTTATTGATGCACCAACAAAAAAAAATAATAAATAAATAACTGTCCAGTTCATCTTTAAATTTCATCAAACTGTCAGCCTCAATTTGGTCCAGCAATCAACTGCCTAAATTAGAATATCATACAATCTAGTCTAAACCTTCTCTCCTGTAATTTCAATTTATGGCCCCTAGTTCTGGAATTGTTTATAACAGTGACAATTCTACCTTCATCCATTTTACTGAGTTTAGTGGCACTTTTCCAATCCAAAGGAATCTCTCCCGAGTCCAAAGATGCCTTCATAATTAATCTCACTGGGTTAATACACTCTCTGGCGGCCCACCTCAAAATTACTAGATATATACCATCAACTACGGAAACTTTACTTGCCTTTATTCTCGAAAGTTTTTCTAATAAACAGATGCCTGTAATTTTGACAACACTAATTTTAGTCGGTCTGTGGCGAGGATAGCATGGTTCCCCCCTCGAAAATTCAGGTTTTTGGCTACCCTCGCTTGATACCAACTAATTCAGGGCAGTAACCTATAGAAGAATGCTTATTGTTAAATACGTCTACATTAATGTGAGGAGTGTGTGCAAATAAAATTGCTGAATTCGAACTCCTCGTCACGACAAATAATACTGATATAATAGGGATAAGAGAACATTGTGCCATCCGGAAATTGGAGACGACCAGTACCACTATGTTATTTGTAAATTGGGGTGTCCAATTGTTGCTGAATTGCTGTTGGCTAGGAGAGAAACGTGAGTTTCTGGAAGAAAACCATGCTATCTTCACCTGAGACAGACTAACTAAGCCACGTTGTTAAAAAGACCCTTAAAAATTCTTCACTTCATTGAAGGGATTCGAACTCAAGTCTTTGGTGTTGGAGGAACATGGTGATCATACCAACTGTGCTACCCACGAGGGCCTTAGCTCTATGGCTTGGCATTTAATATGCTGGTACATTCAAAATCATTTCTGTAAAGTTCCCGCAGTCTCATTGCTATGGATAAGACTTATGTCATGATCTCGCTTCTCGTATTCATTGATGGAATGATCCATTCGGCCATTAGTGCTCCTCAGATAGTCTTGAAACCGATATGCGTAGTAGGAATGTGTAAAACCCTTTGAAACAGTGGCTTGAGTAGTCAGTATGGGGAGGTGATGTAGTTTTTTTCCGCCAAGAGAAAATCTGTTTTTTTCTGACGAAAACTGCGTGACTCATTTCTTTGTAACCTACGAGTAGATGCAAAATAAATTCAGAAACAAACTGTAGTTAGAACAAAAATTAATGAACTGTATTTTTGATTGAAAAGAAAAAGCAAACAACTATTATATTTAAACATAACAAAAGATATTGAAAAATAGATTTTACTCACATCGGAATCTAATATACAGTAGTGCAACTGAAAAGAGAAATAACTGTTATTAATATTATTAAATAACAAAACATATAATAAAATTATCACTTTATTAATTTTAATAAGCAGTGTTTCATTTTATTTTGAATATTGAAGCCGTATATAAAAGAAAGAGCGGAAAATGAGCTAAGAAACAAATAAATAAATAACGAAGAGGGAAGTGGAAATGGCAGATACGTGGTAGGAATGTGTGTAGAAAAAATTTAGAAAAATATTAAATACAGGGCAAATATAGCCAAAATTCTAAGCCAATAAATAACAAATTTAGACCGGGATCCACTTATGATAACGCCGAGACCAACAAAATGTGAAATATAACTAAAAAAAACAGATATAAAAAAAAAAAACAAGGAACAAAAAAAGAATTTCTAAATTTTAAATTTTTAAAGAAAAGAAAAAATTTCTAAATTTTTCGACACATATTCCTACGTCGTATCTTCCACTTCCACATCTCTCTTCTTTATTTATTTATTTGTTTCTTCGTCATTTTCCACTTTTTATATATTGCTTCTTTATTCTTAACTATAAAAACTTTTTGGAAAGGGAAAAGGAAGTAGGGTAAAGTTATGGGCAACGGCCACTGATAGACAGAAAGCACCCGGCGACCACAATAGTATTATGTATTGATAAAAGTTGTTGAAAATTATGAGAGGAGTTTGAAAAAGTAAAAATCGTATTAAATAAAAGATAAAAAATAATAAATTTTAAACATAAGACATATATATACACACTGCCCTACTATTATATATCCGGACACCTGCCTTTAGATAAAAAATGAGCTCTTATTGTATCATTTAATATTTTATGCTGAAACATTTTGTCTTTATGACGGCCTTCAATCATTGCGGCATACTCTCAACCAGCTTTTTATAAATGTCAGGTGATATGTTCCTTCACTCGGCCTTTAACGCATTCCCCAGTTCGGCTTTGTTCTTTGAGCGATCTCGACGTGCACGCACCAACCGATCCAGTATATCTCAAAGATGCTCGATATGGTTCAGATCTAGATTCTGGGCTGGCCAATCCAACTTTTCCACACACACGTCCTAAAACCACTGTGTTACGACCCGAGAAGTGTGACATGGCGCGTTGTCTTGTTAATACAGGTATGGGCCTTCCCTGAAGTATTGCCATAATGTTGGACGTGCATAATTGTCCAGCTTGTCCTGGTATTGCACAACATTCATGGTTTTGACGATAAGGGCCCAAGCCAAACCATGAAAGGAGCCCCATACCATGACAATGCCTCCATCAAACGTCGTTGGTGGGAGGGTACAATCAGAAAGAAACTGTTCCCCTGGCATTCGCCACACCAGGAACGGCCATTGGACTGGTAGAGTGCGTACCTCGACTCGACTGTTCATAAAGACTGTTTCCGCTGCTCTACACATCTAGGATTCGCGTTCCTTACATCATGTTAATCGGTGTCACGTATTTGTTGAGGTGATCAATTCTGTTGAACTGTTTAGATAATTCTATCGAACATGTCATCTTGCATGCCCACTTTTGCAATTGTCTGTTCGAAGCTCAGTGTGCATATTTACAGCAGGTTCTGTAACGTGTTGCATGCATAGGACCTTTTTCCCCATTCATGGAGGGGTGTCCGGATATTAATGGTAGGTCAGTGTAAGTATATTGTCGCATATCGAACATACATTCGATATGCGACATTAATATCAGCAAATTCCACAATTCTGGGAAATAAATGCAGAAACTGCGCATTCACCCTTCGGCGACTCCTTAACTATTATGATATAATCACCATATACAAAACGTGTCTAAAACGCAGGATTCATCTCATAAAATTTGTACGATCATCTCTATGAGGTCATGTATCCCGACTTGTCAAGTTGAAGTTTATCCGATCAATATATTTCCATGTATACACTGCTTTATATATATATATATATATATATTTTTTTTTTTTTCACAAACTGTGTATTAAAATTTATCACGTGTGCAGGTAGAGAATTTTTAAAGCACATTATTAACAAAATATGACTATTTTATTATAAATTAGGAAGTTAATTTCTGTAAGGATTGGCATGAAAGAACGTTTAATATTTGACGCTATATAACTTTTATATAAAAATAAAATTTTATTATTCAAGTGTATTCAATAAGAAAGGCAATCGATCTTGTTATGGTTCCAGTCAACACTGGAACCAGATCAAGATTGCATTTAATTAATAAAAATTAAATTTGCATTTAATTAATAAAAGTCGTCACTGAAATATTGATACTCGTGGCTGTTATTACTACTACTACTACTACCTACCTCCGCGCGTGCAGTCTGATTAGAGCAAAGATCGGTAATGCCTTTGAACATTAAGTTCGAACAGTTTCCTATAACTACCACAAACTGAAAGAAAGAAAAAATAATAATAAATAGACATATAAATGAATTTTATTATAATGCACTATTAAGTTGTTAATTAAATGTCAATAGATTTATTCTCAGAGAATAAAATTGGTTTTATTTATTGATAACTTGTTTTATGATCTAATCAACGACATCTATTAGCAAACATCGTAAGTATAATTGTGTTTAAAATTATGCAGCTTCAAAGTTCTCAGGAGTTCAAAGGAGTTAAAGAGAGCTTGATCACATAAATACGCAGAGAAATAGAAGCTCTGCAAGAAAAACATGATTTCAATCTTCATAAAAAAAAGATTAAAGAGATTTCAGGAATTAATAGAAGAACATTTTGATGGCTTGTCTCATCAATCTGATTAATCTGACGTCTCCACAAGTTCTGGTGGACAGGGTGATTAAATCAATTACGAAGGAAAAGGCCAAATGACCTGATGAAATCACAGCGGAAATAGTCAAATTGCTCGACTACAAAAACACTGACATCCTTGTTGAATTATTTAACAGAATTTAACACACAGGCAGCGTCCTTTGGGACTTACTCGCATCAAAAATCTAAAACCCAGAACTTGTGGAGACGTCAGACTAATCAAATTGATGAGCCAAGCCTTCAAAATGTTCTTAAAATTAATTCAAGATCAGATTTTCAGGAATTGCGAGGCGTCGACGAACAATGCGCAGTTTGGATTTAGGGAAGGACTGGATATAATAGAAACAATTGAGCCCAGGTCATAACGCAAAGGTGCAGAGAACAACAGATTGATTGATGCCCATCTTTGTTTCATTGACTTTGAGAAGGCCTTTGATCGAATCCAACATACCAAGCTCATCAAGATCCTTGAGGAGTCCGCCCTTGATGACAAGGACATCCGAATAATCAAACACCTCTACAGGAACTAAACGGCATTTGCTGTAGTTGATGGCAGAAATACAGAAAACATCAACATTGAACGTGGAGTGAGGCAAGGATGTGTACACTTTTCCCTCCAGTTTAACATTTACTCGGACGTCATTTTCAAGAGAGCATTAGATGGAAGAAATGAAGGAATATCTGTCAATGGTAGAGTGATTAACAACCTTCGCTATGCAGATGACAGTGTACTTTGTGCAACTAATGCGCAGGACTTAACAGATACTCCTCAATCGAGTGAGTGAAGAAAGCGAAAGAATGCGCCTCGGGATTAATATCAACAAGACTAAGCTCATGATTCTTAATGGGGAAATACCAATACCTCCCCTCATGTTAAATGGAAGACTGTTAGAGAGAGATGCCAAAATCAAATACTGTATCTAGGCAGTTGGTTTAATGACAAAAACTAACCGGATATGTAAATAAAAGCAAGGACTGAGAAGGCCAGGCAATTTTCTTAAAATGAGACCTGCTTTCTGCATTTTAAGAAATCTGGATCTCCACCTTAGAATCCGGATGATGAGATGTTAAGTTTGATCAGTTTTGTTGTATGGTGCCGAGACACGGACACTGAAATCTAACACCTCGAAAAAACTAGAAGCATTTGAAATGTAGACATACAGAAGAAAGCTAAATAGAAAGAGTGACCAATAAGAGTGTCCTGCAGAGAATTGGACTAACTTGATAATTGCTGAAGGATTTAAAGTAAAGAAAAACGGTGTATCTTGGCCACCTGATGAGGAACAACAAATACGCAATGACGCGAGAATGGAAGGAAGAAGAAAGCCTGGGAGAAGATGTACATTGTGGCTTGATAACATCAAAAATTGGACAGGACAGATCACCGAGCAGCTTTTCAGAGCTACCAGAGACAGGGAGACATTTGCCGTGGTGTGGTGGCCACCGATCTCCGTTAGGAGATGGTACACAGAGAAGAGAAGTTAGTTCTCATTAGTAATAACAATGAAACAGATTTTATTTTTAAAGAAGAAAAATGATTTGTAGAAAATATTTAATATTTTATTGTATCCGCTTTACGCCGATTACTAAGAATGCATCCATACTCAAATAATTCATAGCGAAGCTGGCAGTTCAGTTTTACAAAGAGCAGATGCACTTTTCTGACGCCTTTGATCATAACTAAGCTACTTTCAATTATCTTTAAATATCACGCCACCTAAGGAAATTTAGGCAGGCATGCATTGTAAATAAATGGCAATATCTGCTGAAAATAAAATCTTTGTGTGTGTCCACTGATCATTCATTTTCAGGAAAAAAAATTATAAATATAGGAGATAGAATATATATTCGATAGAAAATATAGAATTCCAGCGATTAGAAGGGGATTTCTGTCGAACTACAATGTCCACACTTTTAAGTGGAAAGCTGAAAACACAACATCTAGTGTGAATAAACTGAAAGATCGAGATAAAATTTAAGCTGGTCTACATAATAGGATAATTGACGCAAAATTAGTTTTTTTTTATGTTTCTATTCAATAAATTATGTTATTTAATGTATATTATTTTGAACATTTCACTAAGGTCATTTTTGTGATTTTTCAAATTTTGATGTTCAAATTACGTCCGCTGGTGCATTTTAGTATTTAATAGGCCAAATTCATGTTAATTGATGTCATATTAGCTGCTTAAAAAGAACGAATATAAAGCATTGAATAAATAAATAAAGATAATCGATTACTATATTTGTAAAGTACATCTTATTATATTGCGAATGAAAAATGTGGCTTCAAGAACTGTATGCAGTATACTGAAGATGCGACCTAATCATTGCCTTATACTGTACAACGGGACAAACGCCTCTTTATCCCTGCTGGCAAAATTCCTGTATATCACTGGCAGAATTTGCTTTTGTCTCTATGGCAGATGCAAAAACAGTCCACTTCTTTGCATATTTCTTCTTTATATACGTATTCCCGTTTGAGCCACTTGTTTATCCGGAGAAGTGTAATAGAGTGTGAAAATCGGAATATTGGGGTACTTTTTGTAGAATAACTATGCTGTTTAATTTGTGAATATTGCTTGTTAATTTTCCAGAGCTTTTTTGCTACTTTATATTCATAAAATTACGATTATTTCATATAATTGCAATTTTAAGTTTTACTTTAGCAATTAAGTAAGTGGATCAGAAGAAAAGGAACTTACAAGATCGACAATCAATTTGTCCAAACATTGACCGAATTGTGGAACTTCTCTCTCTAAGGGCAAAATCACATCTAGAAATAGAAGCGAGAATCAATTAATACTGATGAATACATTAAAATTAAAATTCTTGTTAAAGACATAGTTATATTAAATTAAAAAGGCTCGTGCTTTTATGTTCTTTTTATTTTTCACGAGACCAAAAGCACGAGATTACCAAACATCGTTTTGTGCAGAAAATACTGGCAACATCGGTATCATTCAATATTATTTGCAACGTAATCAGGAGAATAAAAGATTTTTGAGAATAGACGAAATTGTTTACTATATAACAATATATAAAAGGGACTGATTATAATCAGTCCCTTTCTTAAAAGTAAATTTAGTTGATTAAGTTCAATCTAAAAGCTTAATAATTATTAAACATTTTTAGAATAAACTTAATCGACTATAAATTAATATATTCTAAACTACGAGCTCACTTACCTGAGTATTATTTCAACTTCTTGTATCGTTTTAACCATTTGTAAAAACGTACTTTGACTTACAATATAAAAAGCAGCCAAATCATTTCTGTTTTTCTAAGCATTGCCCTAGCTCGCGGTAGCACAGTGGATAAACCACTTTTTCCCCCATTTCGGGTGGTAAAGGCCTGAATTCGAATCATGTTGATGATACAAGGAATTTTTTATGGGCTTTTTCATAATGCGACTGAGTTAATATCACTCAAGCGAGGGTTGGATGTCCTTTACTCCCAGAAACTTTGGTTCATTCAGGCAATATACGGACGCCTCATATCTTTAGTTGCTTTTGCGTTTAATATTCGTATACGAGGGAAAGTTGAAAAGTCTCTAGACTCTTATAGAAGGAACTGTTGGAAAGTTGGGAATATTAATTTATTTTTTAATGCGAAGTGTGCGTGTTGTTCTGTTGTTTTGTTGTTTCTGGTCACTTAGCTATTAGGGAGCAGCGACCACCGGGATGGCTGCTCCCTATTACCCGTCCACACCACGAAGAGGAGGGCCACAAAATACGCGAACTGTCAAACGAAAGTGACAGGTACAAATCCCGCATCCACTGGAGTAAAAATCAATTCCAGTGGTTACAATTCAAATATAAAGGCGGATATCTTGATAGTAGAGAAGCCCGCTAGCTCGTGCCGTCTGTTAAAGATTTATTCTGCAAATTCTTGGAAGATTTCAAAAGATTCCTTATTTGCTATTAAATCGTGTTCATTTCCAAGAGCAAATTGATGAGATGTATTTGAGATTTGTTGCCGAAGGTCTTGGTAGATTGCGCAAGAATAAATCATGTGTGTCACTTGCTTATGCCTCTGCATAAGCAAGAATCTGTAGAGGTGAGATTAAACTATAGGAGCTTCGCATTCAATGATCTATATCCTGTTATTAAGTACGGTGCGCAGAGACTGCGGAAGAACCATTTTTGTACAAGGTTGGAATAGGCAAACGAAATGTCAGCTATAAACAACTTAGTAACAATACCTTTAGTAGACAAGGACCACCTGGATTGCCAAGGGTTGGTCGTTGGTCAGAAGATTTCTTTGGAGTAGCAGTTGGATCGACAGTAATATATTGCGGAAGGTATCCCTTTCCTATTACCTATTATACTATTTTTTATACTAGCAGAGACCTTTATCAATAACGTGTAGGTTAGTGGATAAAGTGCATGCGATAGCATCTAGCGCCGGTCTGTAAACAAGAATGTTCACAGCAATGCCAAAAGAAAAGTTCTGTGTATAGAGTCCAGTTGGGATTTTACAATAAGAAGGCTGGCCCTTTGAAACCAAATAGAGGAGATGTATGATAGAATTTGGATAAAGGGGATGAAGAGGGGTGCTTTCACCGTTTCCATTCTTCTTTTGTTTCAAAAGAAGAATGCTGAACATACGATTCATCCAAGTGATATACCGCTACCAGAACTGAGCTTCATTAGTTACAAAATGCTGCACAATCTCATGACAATACCTCACTCCTTCCCACTTACAATCTACATTCAATGCTTTAGGGACTCTCCTTGAAAAAGCTTTCTTCAATCCTGAAAAATTCAGCACAGTATCGTGAGCTCGCTTGTGGGAGATGGTGAACATTGTCTCAATGTGTTTCAATGTTATTCTGAAGTCTTGCAAGATCAGGTCATAAAATCATTCATATTTGCAGATGTCCACACGGTCGACGCCTGGAATTATGAATGTTATTTTTGTTGAAGATGCCCCAGCAGTACACCTTTAACGCTGTCCACTTGAGTGTCCACTATTTCTTCGAGGAAGTTATAAATAAAAATGAAAAGTCATAAAGTTCTGGTAATTCATACAAACCATTAAAAATAAATAAAGAAAATATTAAATTCAACAAATATAAAAGAATTAATTCTCTGCTGTAAAACAGAAAGATTGGTAGGAGTAGAGATATGGTACTTTCGAGTACATCAATATAGTAGGAAAGGTGGAAAGCATATATCACTCTGGGGTGCAGTAAAAAGAAACAGACAAAATCAAAAAGAAGTGAAAGCAAAGTGGTGCAATTTCTCTTATTCCAAGACCAAGTGAAAGAGAACATAATTTATAAATTATGAAATGATGCGCATTTTACTACTTTACATGTCTGGACATTTTGAGCAATCGGAAGGATTAAAAAAAAGGAAAGGTTTAAATCTAAGAAACTAATCATACATTTAAGGAGAAAACGTCGCAATATATAAAATATCAATAGTGGAGTATTGGTACGTGTAATAGAAATTACGTAATAAAGTAAAGTACTGTACGACGCACACCTGATAATTTAATTGTCAACTTGAAACAAGTTAATAGCGGGTTCCATTTCAGGCGCTTTAGCAAATATACATCTAAAAAAACACCAGAAGCATTTCGTGATTGCGCATTGATTCCTCCAATATGTGCAATCAATCAATATCCAGTGTTTCAGCTACAATATATGGTGGTTCATTAGCATATGTGATATGTATGAAAAAATAAAAAAAATAAATAAATAACAATTGCCGCGTTTCATTTTTATTATTTGAAAGAGCTGAATATTAAGTTTCATGAAAGGTCATGCGCTGAGTTGAGTTATTACATGCGGACGGACGGACAACAAAATAATAACTGCCAGATTCATGATGGTCCGATGTCAATGAAATATCGGATGCTCGACGATTTTGTCTCAATGACCAATTATATAATTTTATAGAAATCCGTCCATTAATAATTATTAAATACAGACAAACGAACGAACGAACGGATATGGTAAAGACATCGGGAGCTTTCTTTATAGTAACGCGCCTAAAACCTAATTTAATTTTTATATTATTATGAGATTATACTTTAATATCGTTGCATATCACATGGTACGAATACGTGATGCCATTACTCAAGAAGTTCCCATTTCACGAAAGAATTAGAGTGCTTAATGAAGTGAATCGTCACTCTATAATTCAACTTTACTCTATAATTCATCGATACATCAAGTAAAACAATTCAGAAATGTCAATAAATAATCCTTCCCTTTTATTAAAGAATTGTTTAAAATACTTACTGCAAAATAAATCATCTATAAAGTCTCCAAGAGCATCTCCAGTGGTGTTATAAATAAGCATCTCGCACTGCTCAGGTAACATGCCATTCACTGAACTGCCAAAGGACAGTGCAACAGCGAATAAGAGCAGAACTGCTTTTCCGGTCTCCATTTTTCGAGTGATTCTGAATGTAAGATGTTCTGGTGGGGGGCTACTTATATTTAAAAGATCCCTCAATGACTTATTGCTGCAGCACGATGTTAAAGCGACCTTTTGACACAGAATATTAATGACTGGAAATGCGCAACTGTCTCTCTATCAGCAAATGTCATAATGCTAGACACGTAACGGTTCAGATATTAAGAAAGCACCCATAGTTTTTAATTAAGTTTTCGCATGATCTAACGAATTAAACATGATGTTCGAATACCACGCATTCGATCGTGATTAATTTATGTTTAAATGGTGACCTTAATCTACTTATTTGTCTAATATATGTACTGATGTCGTGCTAGTTGTGAAGTCTACATGTTTATCTTCTTCATGCACTTCTTGCTTTAGTTTATTCACTTCTTGCTTTAGTTAAAGTGTCAGCCACTTGCATTTCAAACTAATACGTAGTTATGTCTAGTATCCTAAATAGGATGGCGCCAGAACGTCGATTTAATACACTCGATACACTGCAATGAATACAGAACTCTGCAAAAGGCCACAAATATGTGCAATGTTATGTTTATTCAGTGTGTCAATGTCTGTTTATTCAGTGCACACACACACACAGACACAGTGAAGGTATTCTGTCAAACAACAGCAGTAACTTTATTTGAAAACAAGATCAGCTAGGTATGAACAAGTTCTAGATGTAAATCTGTTAATCTGGAGTGGTATCAAAAGTCACTTTTTAATGATGGTATCACTGTGCAGAGGAAGGATTGAGTTATGGAGAGACTTACTAAAGGACACCCCCAGAAAAATGCAACATCTGTTAAACCCTTCTTCCCGTGCTCTTGAAAAATCAGCTAAAATTTGTTCATGATATGACAGAGGCATCAGGTTGTATTTTCATTTACATTTCATTGTATTTCATTTCAAGTGTGTTTTCTTGCAGTTTGATTGCTTGAATTAACATTGAGGTTGAAAGTCTTCATATGTATAAAAGCAGCATTGCAGAAGATCTGAACGGCCTGAAATTAATGATAGATATGAGTAGCTTCTTACATCCAGGAGAATTGTTTCCTTAAATTTGAAACTGTTTCTTAAGAACGGATCTTCGGTCCTCGTAAATAGTGTGTCAGTGAGTTCATGAGCAGTTCACATCGACAGGAGACCTTATTAGAAAGTCTAATTCGTAAAGTTTTGCGTTAAGCGAACCATGTCCAGTTAATATGTAGGAGGTAAACATTGAGGGCGAAAACCATTTTCTGGTTAATGATGGAAGAAGTGTAGTTATGTCAGGAACTAATTTTTTGGTAATGGCTGCTGTTTCTGTACAATTCTATCTATTCTGCTAAATGTTGAGTAATAAATTCCAGCTTCAGGTTTGTTCAGTTTTGGGATCAGTCTGAGAGAACAATGATTCCCTGAAATTCCGTAATAATCTCTTGGCGGATATTTCCAACCGCCAAGACCACTAAATACAACGCGCAGGTCAAGTGGTAAAGTGCCAGCAAGAGATGGAATTCATACTGTTCAGCAACATGAAGGCTAGAAGAAAATTACATTGAATAGTGGATAACTTAGTTTGTACAGTTTTAAGTGCAGTATGTCTAAACGAAAGACTGACAGCATAGGTTGTAATTGGGATTATTACAGCGTTATAAAATGAATTTCTGTTTTTGAGGTTTATCCTCAAGCCTTGTCTGGTAATGTGGAGCAGCATTGTAGTAAAACTCTTAACCTTTACGGACAGGTGTTGCAGATGTGCAGTAAAGGAAAGACCGGCCGTGGAAGTGATTTTTGCCAAGTTTTACAACCGGTGGTCTGATTTAGTCTAAATTGTGTTTAATAACCATAATTTTGAATTTGGTTGGGGATACTTTCGAGTTATTCTTAGACGACCAATTTGATAGTTGAAGAATTACTTTAATGATATATAGTTGTAAATCAGATCTTGAGTTTATAATATCCATTACATATACAGATGATTTTGTCATAACAAAGTCATCGGTATATGCAATTTGTTGCACATTTTGAAATTCGATCGTCATAAGCAGCCAATCATCAATAACTAGGTTTCGAATCAAGGGACCCAAAATTGATCCTTGTGGGAACAACGGAAGACAAATCTGTGAATCGTCATGCTTTTAGTGATGACGGTGACAATGCGAACAACAAAGTAATTCCTAACATGTTTATAAAGCTGAAGAGAGCACTCATTGGAATGAATTCTGCTGAGAGCGCTCTCCCACCTTAAGATTTCAAAAACGCCCTGAAAGCCTATAACGATCGCCAGAACCTATCTGGAAGTGGAGCTATAAATAAGGTGGTGAAGTTCTAATAAGGCTTCTTCACATCCAAGCCCTTA
This sequence comes from Mastigoproctus giganteus, assembly GCF_048544385.1. Classification (NCBI taxonomy): domain Eukaryota; kingdom Metazoa; phylum Arthropoda; class Arachnida; order Uropygi; family Thelyphonidae; genus Mastigoproctus; species Mastigoproctus giganteus. The sequence continues at coordinate 71,537,432 of NC_143587.1, read as the reverse complement.
CCAAAAACCGTATTGAAGAGAGGATGTTGAGCTTGTAGCTTCCTGCAGTGTGGTAATTTTGTAGCACTTAGAATCTCTAGCACTTTTCAAGGTAAGAGAGCAAGGCTATTGGATGCAGGACCCTTCTTGGGCATTGGTTAGAGGTAAACCTCTAACCAATGCCCAAGAAGGCAAGAAGAAAACAACGTTGAACAGTGGATTGGTTAGAGGTTTGCCTCCAATGCTAGATCCTACGTCCCCATTGCCATAAGAGTGTGGCATTAAGGAAAAGCAGTTACTTTCCCTTAATGCCACATTGCTGCAGGTTGTACTGCAGTCTTTGATGCGCGACAGTATCAAAAGCCTACCTGAAATCCAAGTATATTATGTCAAAATTATATTTTGCATCCAGTTCCTTGGTCAGTGCATAATAATAACCTATTAGATTGGTCAGACAAAACCGACCCTTAACATTTCCATGCTGTGATTGCAGTATAATTGCATGCCTGGGCAGATGGTCCTGCGTTACTTCTTTAGCCAGTGATTCTATTATTTTCCCTGCAACAGAAGTTACGTTAACAGATCTGTAATTACTCATGTTGCCTTTTGATCGCTCTTTATGAATTGGGAATACATTCGCGCATCTCCAGCCCATAGGGATATCCCCTGAATCCAAGGATCTGCTCATAATTATGACTAAGGGTGTGCATACCTCCTTTGCTACCTTCCTTAATATAATTGGATATGTTCCATCCACCAAAGGTGCCTTTTTAATGTCGTTTTGCAACAGTTTCTCTTTCACTTTCCTGTCAGTTATCACAGCTATTTAGCTCTCTGAGTTTGATAAACTTGTGGCATCCCCTTCCCTAAACAATTCCTCATGTGTAAATGTAGTTGCAAAATACTTATTCGATTCCTTCATAATTTAAGCAAGGTTATCAATAGTTAACCGATTGACATCAAGTGGTCCAGTGTGATTCAACCCCTTCCTTCTACAGTTAGAAGTCGTTGTTGTTTTTCTATGCAATATTTGCTAGTGACTTTTCACAACCTCCTTTAACTTCATTTGTGACTTCATTACAGGATAATTTATATCTACCATAGGCTTCTGCATCACCTGATAATTTATAATCTATCTGAAACCCACGTACTTTTCTTCTCTGCGACGTATCTCTATAGTACATCTGACATTCATTCAGGTCTAAGCATTGAACAGTATTCCTTCGTTGTTATGAAAAGTCTAGTAGCATCTTTAATCACTTGTTTGAATACTTCCCATTTAGAATTTGCTGTTGGTAAGCTCATCAGTTGGTCCCACTGTTATGTCTTTATTAAAATTCCACATTACACTGTAGTCACTGCCATTCAGTGGGTCTTTTGCTTACATATACTTAATGCATTAGGAGTCAGTGCCGATAATCAGATCAAGAGTACTGCTTCCTCTTGTTGCCTCTCTAGCATGCTGCTGTAGTTAAGTCACCCAAGAAATCCACCAAAGTCTTCGTAATTTGTGAGTGACCAACACACAAATTCCAGTCAACATCTAGAAAGTTAAAATCCACCATTATGAGACATTCTGATTTTTTAAATGAAAACTCCAAACACGAAAGGTATCAAAACCCATATAGTATTTACTGCGATGCATGGGTTGGAGATGGGGAGGAGCCGGAAACTTTGTTCTAGTGACTAAACCTAATTGAGGAAAGTGGTGGTATTTCAGCGATTGATAAGTCATCTACCTCAGTGTTAAGTATTACACTGGTGTGCAAAACTAAAGGACCAGTCAAGTTTTCACCTGTAGCTTCTCACAGGAGTGGCCTGGATATGGGAAAAGCATACCAAAGGAACCTCGTGAGATACAGAAATGATGAAGGAAACAACACCGATACAACAACCGAAACAAAACGGTACAGAGGGACTTTATTCGAAAATGGCAACATAGCACTGGCTGCCATGATACAAATGCATCACTGCCAAAGGTGGAACAAAGGGAAGAGGTGGTCCTCAGTAGGAGATATGGCTACCCCTAATGTCGATGCAGGCTGTGTACCGCCTGTCCAATCTTAGAACAATGTTGTTGATACGTTCTTGCTGTAACATCGTCCATTCCTCTGTCAGCGCCATCTTCAGCTGGAGAACATTTTCTAGTGGTTGTGGACGTGCCGCTAGGCGTCTACCCAGAGCGTCCCATATTTGTTTGATGGGATTTAGATCGATGGAACGGGCAGGCCAATCCATACGAACAATGTTGCATATCAACAGCTATAGTGCTATGAGGCATGGTGTCATCATCCATAAACACGAACTCGGGGCCAATGGGGGAAGGATTACCTCAGTACAGTAGCGTGCATCGGTTACAGTACCGCCTTCCAGTATCTGCAGTTGTGCACGTCCATCCAAGATAACGCCTCCCCAGACGTTTATAGTTGGTAAAACTTCAGTTTACCAACTATAAACTTATAATTCCAATTGGATTTATAATTCTCTTGAAATTAGAAATATTTCATTTAATGTTATTTAAATGAAATATTTCAGAAAGCTTTCAGGGTTTCACGCTTAATTTTTATACAGGAATGTTATCTTGCTAGGCTGTTCTAAAATGTAGTCAATATCTTTCTTTAATAATAATTGAATATCATCCAACTGGCAACTAGACTGGACAGTTGGCCGGCGGCGATGGTATCATGTCTTTGGAAGTTGTTGGATATTAATGGATCCTCATCTCCACTGTACACACCCTCACCTCCAAGATCCTACCTCCGCATTGTTTCAACCAAGTTTTGTCCTACGTGGTGGCCGTGTCTTGAGATGGCACAGGACGGTTTAAACAAGACAACGTATCAGAAAAATAATAACTTCCTCCTCTCAAAAAGTGCATTTCCCCCTTTTTTGTTCATTCACTGGACCCACGTTTTTGCAAGACATTCCCTGTCAGTCAGCGTTAAGAGAATAAAGAAGCCCTATAGTTGCTTTATATACGTATATGTTTTTTGCATGATTAATTTTCAGTTCATGTTTCAATTCCATGTCTTCTGTAGTGTTCCTAAAGTAACGATAAGTTCTTTTAACACAGTGACAGTGGAACAGAGCTTTACAGGTTCACTTGAAAATTATCTGTTGCTTTTAAATTGCCAAGATTAGCAACCCTACCTCCGCCTAGTTTCCTCAACACAGAGAAAGTTTCACTTCAGTAGTCTTGGCAATGCAGAATTTGCATGAATTTTTCATAACGGATTCATGAACTTAAAAACGGAAGTGACCTTTTATAACTTTGTGAAAGAAGACGAAGGTGCCACTGTAGAGATAAATGAACTACAGATACAGGCGGGCCGGACGGACCTCTCTCCAACAGATTGAGTCTGAGTAAACTCGAACAAAGACCACAAGAATCAAAGAAATGGTTACCATAGCTTTTCCGTCAGTAATCTGGGATGGGATCGACATAATGACTCTTGGACACCGAAGATACTTCCACTGCATACGGAAAAGGTGCGATTCCAGGTGAATATGATCACACCAAGCTTTCCTTATTGAAAATTTCAGAGCCCACTTTATAATTCCACCGAAAATTTAAATTATTGCACGCGGATCTGTTTTTGACACACAACGCAAATAAATTACGACCGCAAAATATATCAAACAAAACCAAGGTCTTATTGTGAACTAACATGCGTATGTCTTGTTTAAAGCATCCCGGAATCTAATCAAAACAGTGGAAAACTGCCATCGAAGCTGTTTTAATTAAACAACCCTATATTTATAATACGTTCAATTAAAGCCTATCAACCTCTCTTTCAGCATTAAAAAAAGAGTTTTGCCATTCATCGTAGTTATGGCTATATATAAATATATTTTATTCCAAACAAACAGTCCGAAGCAAATCACGTTCCAGTAGAAATATTATTTCTTCAAGAAGGCAGGTGAAAATCATTGTTGCCACAGCACCTGAGGCATAAAGCATTCTTATATTTATAAATTTCTTGTGTTCTAAGGTCAATTGTCTATTTTCGAGAAGAAAAAACCCGATGCCTGACGATAAACCCTCAGAAATTTACGAGAGCCCAATTGGATATTTCTTTCTTCAAAAGCGCTTAGATCTTTCACACACGTATTCCTGTCCTCATTGGTCCCATGTCTCCGAATCTCTTACATTCCTATTATCATCAAAAAGAGGGAAATCAGGTTAAGATACAATCGCTTGTTAGCAGCCAGCCTGCTTTTGAATACAGTAACTTATTCTCTTCCTCATTTATCCCCTCTACTTTTCTTTTTCAGAACATCTATCCTTCAGGTGTTTTTTCGAAAATTACAGTCTACAGAAGTTCAAGTTATATGTCGAGAACTACTATCTTCTGTTTTCTCAGTCTCAGTCACTCACGATACTGAAGTTCTACAGGTTCTTATACTTTTCTGTTTGGCATCAGGTTAAAAGTAATATTCCTGTCCTCATTGGATTCAAACCAGACCTTTAGAAAAGGACAGGTAGTAAAAAATCCACTCAGATATATGGACCTAACTCCAAAAAGATCACAAAAGAAAACAACCTTTTCATTAATAAGCTGGATCCCTAGTATACCCACATCCTTATGGACAAAGTGCAAACAAACAGTGTTCCGTTTCCTCCCCCTCCTCACGGGCAAAGAGGTCTGCCACACTTGGTCCCCCACCGCTCTACTAGGCTCCATTAAAATTAACTTCTAAACTAAACATCTTCTGCCTATTAACAACCACCCACCATCAACCCGATCGATGAGCCTTTGCTTCATGAAAAGGTCAAATTCTACTACGCAAGACTCCATGTAGGAATGGTGATTTGTCTCCTCCGCCGCCGGACGATCACAATTCTATACAGTAGAGTTCCGCTCAGTGGAAGTCTAATCTAATCATCGCTCATCAATGCCTGAACAGAACAAGCCAACCATATATATAGGCTATGTTCGCTTTGTGACATCATCAGGCCATAATTACAATTCGAATACTTTAAGACACAGCTGTCAGTTGGTCAATGAACAGGACTGTTTCGACAATGAATGGCTGCATCCATAGTTGTAGTGATTGTTATCTTTTTTTGAAAGTAATTTAAGCAAACCAGATAAAGTAGAGGACCCTGCTTTCCCTTAAATTGGACCATTATTCAAGCGACGCTCTTTAAAATGTAATTGGCTTCAGTATTACAATTCATCCTCCCTACAACATATGTTTAAATTCTTCAACCCTAGTATATTATTTTAACCCTGAGAGGAATGGGATTATCATTAATCAAAACACCGAAGTGCATGGGCGAAACGGACAACAGGAGCCGTCTCACGGCTCACGGATCATTTTTCCGAAGTTGGCGTTAGACAATCAAATATTTCCCTGTTCTTTTGTGCAATGGAAACGAATGAGACCAGAAATTCCAGACACCTTGTTTTCCAGGCTGCTACATATAACAATAGTTCAGTGCAAGAACCACTTTTCTATGCCCGCGAATCCAAGCTAGCAGATTTCTCATATCATTTCCTCGATAGCATCAGCAAATATTCTTGCAGCCCTTATACGAAAGTAATGGCTCAGTCCCATTCTCCAGACGAGTTACAGTATCAATATTATCCAGTAAATCCAAACACAAAACAGTATATTCCAAACAATTAAAAACAACGTGGTCCCATGTCTCCAAATCACCACAAGTACAGTGGCATCGTTCTATGATTCCAAGAATATTCAGTTTAGCAAAAAATGATCCGTGACTTGTTAATAAGAATGAACAGCGTAGGTTAGGTACTAACCAGTTAGGTTGAATAAAATTTACACCATTAATATAAGGGAAAATTTGATTGTTATTCTACCTTTTTGCGAACAATTCCATCTGCTTTGCTATTTTTGTAAAAGGAGCTCCAAAATCCCCTTCTTTTCGTTCCTCAATTCACTTAAGGTGTTAATTTCGATGCCCAGCGACTCAGATTTTATACCTCTTCTCAAATAAAAGGACATGCTTCTAAATACTAACTGTAAATCAAGTGGCATCTTGAGAGGTGACACTTGCAAAGCTTCTGTGGAAACCGTTATGCAAGTCATAACCATTTTGAATAACATAACTTGTTGTATAGAATAAAGTTTTCTGGTGTTGCTTACTTTGATTTCATGGTCAACTCAGATCGATGCCCCATACATAACAATCTGAAAAAAAAAAATACAATCATTAATCAAATGGAGTGCTTTTCCCTCAATCCCCCCATTCCACTCACGTTATTCTTGAGATCATTGAAAGAAATTTCTTCACCTTCTCTGATAAAAAATTGATATCTGCACTACATCATTTACTTTTGCGTCTAGCAGACATAAGGTGGTCCTATTCTACGTATCCTTCAACATATTTTCCGTTTCCCTAACAACAGCCACCGACAATAATTCCATCCTGTGAGACCGGCGTGTTCTTCCTTGAAGAGTGCTGCTGTGTCTGATGCAGAAGAGTGAGCTCTGAAGTTCAGTTGAATAGACAGCAGGTGAGAGCTTGACGGGCCCCATTTTAATTATTTCGAGTGGCATCTACCTTACTCTTCAAAGTCTCATAGATGCCCATCAGAACGCCCTGAGTTGGTGGTAACTAATTTCTTCACACTCTGTGCACCTTGCACACACAAAGGCATCCCCCCCTTGGCTGGATCATATCCTGTTCTAGAAGGACTGCAAATATTTCACAAGTTGCACATTTCGTTTAGTTGTGATGCGTTCGAGAATCGTCCCCCTTAGGTTTTTCCCCGAGATATAGTACCCCGCTACTTTGTGCCCGTTCGTTCCTTTGCTGCTCTAGTCAGGTGTATGATTTCCATTTAAATACAGTTGAATTGATTAACAATGAAAATTAATAAATTTACTTGATTAATTGACAATATTATACTAAGCTAATAGATTCCTAAATGCAGTCATACGTTTTACGCTATCAAGTTCAAAATGTACGTTGAGCTATCTCGTTACGATCTCAGAGTTGATTCAACGTTCCAGTCAATGACCAAGCCCGAGCAAATCTGCAAATTTTTCCACCATGGAATGTCTTCCCCCGTTCACCGGACACAAACCCTGTGGAGCATCTTTGGGATGCTGTAAAATGGTCCGTTCGAGCATTGGAACCTCCACCCATGAATGCCACAGAATTATGGACAGCGGTCAGCAAGCATGGATGAAGATACCTGTGGAACGCTTTAGTGAACTAGTGGACTCAGTGCCTTGCCGTGTGACTACCCTTTTCCGGACGAAAAGTGGGCCTAACCGTTACTAGGTAGGTATCCAATGATTTCTGTCCACCACTCAGTGCATATCAGCGGTTCTCAAACTTTCTGAGCCCACGCCTCCCTTGACCTGTAAAATTTTCCCGGTGCCTCCCTTGAAGTAAAGCATCTATAAATGTGCAATTTCTTATTATACATCAAACTTGTGCGAAAGTAGAAGCTCTTCTACAGTTTCAAGCTTGTATGAAACGGATGCTACGGGCATTCTGATAGAATATAGAGATGCTATTATGTCTGGGGATCTTCCTTAGTACCCTCTGCGGTCTTTTCTCTAATTTTTGAGGGCGTTTATTTCAGATATCCTAACAGGAATTATTGTGAATTGGCTTCCATCTGTAAGGACCCGTCCTTACATTAATTAATAAAAATTGTTAAATATTATGAGAATGTTAACTGTAGTACGAATAGTGGTTTTCTGGTAAAAACAACATCAGTTAAGTAGCACTGGAATTCAAAAATACCTTCCAGTCACTCCTTGTGTAGTTGTAGCTTGTTTGTATGGAAGTTCTTTGACGAGTCAGTGAAAGTAATATACCATGACAAATCCCCCATTAAGACAGAGGCAGATGCACCATAGTAAGGGCCAAGAGTGCTTAAGCTGACCCTCTTAAAGATTTCACGGTGAGACGCTATTAGAGGTGGGCGACGTCACCAGGTGTGCGCACGTGAGGTCACGGGAGGAGCTGTGACGCTTCTCAGTTGACCTGAACTTCCGCTTCTCTTTCTGGATTGTTCTGGTATATTCTAGGCCACGGAAGTTGGGGCACAAAGAATAAAGAAGACCCGCCCACGGAAGAGGAGAGGAGACAAATGAGAACACAGGAAAAAGGATGTGCAGATCTCCTATTGGCCAGGAAGAAAAGAGAGGGAATTTTGAGAGGGAGATTCTGAAGAAGTTTGGGGCTTTCTGGAAAAGTTTTCGTGACATTCGGAAGAAGTTTTCGGAGGAGGCTGAAGAAGTTCACGGAGCGGTCTGGAGAATGAATTGAAGGAGTTGGAGAACGATACTAAGCAGAGCAGTAGTCTGATTTGGGTGATAGCTGCAGACCTGAGATAGATGGAAGCAGTGATAGAAATTCTGCATATCCCGACAGCCAGTAGGAATGCTCACCTGTAAACATGGAAGCCGTAGCGAGGAAGAAGGAAGAATCACACCCTGAGAATTATACAGGCAAAGCCAGTCGAATGAGTGGTCGAACCATTGACCTACTCGAAAACCCCTCTATCCACGGAAGAAGAAATGCTGACCGGTAAAGAATATACGACCCTGATTGATTCCAGCCACGCAGTATCCGGTAGGGAGACACCATAAATCACCGAGATCCCCAAATGAGCGCCCCCGCATTCCAGTACCTGAATGACCGATATGAAAGGAAGCCGAGCAGAGAGGAAAGTTCCAGGCCAAACATGTAAGTGCTATAGAGTTTACCGAAATAGGTGTACCTAATTTATTAAGGAGAGGACTTTAGGAGAAATAAGTATATATATAGTTAAGGAGGGAGATTTAAGCAATGAATATATGTATAAAGGTGTAATGTATTTAAAACAGACGTAGCCTAAATTTGAAATGAAGCCCCTCATATAAATGCTTGATGGAAGGAGAGGGTTTAATAGATAACTGAGAATTGTTTAAAGTTGGGAAAGGTTTTTATATTATATATGAAGTTAAAGGTTGGAATTTTGATTTATAATGAGTTGATTTGTGGAGAGTATTTCTGATTTGAGTAGGGGCTAATTAAAAGTGATATATATAAAGGTATAGAGGATTAACGGTCCTGAAGGGTAATGTTAAATTGAATTGATTAATATTTCCTGTTAACCTGATTGCAGTAAGGGTGTCTAATTGAATAAATGAAATTTTCGTACAAATTGAGACACGAACTCTGAAGGTTTTTGTGAGCCAGTTCATTGGCTGGTAGTTGTTGGTGTATTATATAGACTGTTCAGAAGAAGAGTTGGAAGAATCTATGTGAAGTGAATACCACGACCTATCCAAGTCCCTGTAAAGAACACGAAGAGACACCATTGCATAATGAATAATAATGTGTATTAGAATAGGATATCTGATGATAAAACATTGGAGTTTGAACAAGATATTTACACATATAAAGGTTAATGAAATAACAAGTCACTATTATTAGTTTCTGTATGATATGTTAATAAACATTGTTTTATTTTACATTCATGTGTTGGAGTCTGTCATTCCGAAACTCAGCCAATCCTGTGGAGAAATACTTAAAATAATTAAGGTCCCCTTCGAGTCAGGTAATCTTCTGAGAACAAACAAGTCAGATGCTAAAGTGGGAGGATTGGACTATGGGGATATACAAAAAAAAAGGGGATAATATATATAATAAAATAAAAGATAGAGATAGATTGTTTCATCATTAAAACGCCACCCCCACAATTGGCGAGCGAAAGCCAGGATAATTCTGCACAACGGAAGGCTGAGTTCAGAACGACAGGAAAATATATTTACATGTATATATACATGCAATCCAGTTGCTGAAACTGATAGAAAAAATTCAGCTGGCGAGCCAGAAAGCGTAAGTTAGAATTATATATGTATTACTGAGTTGATTATTGTTGAATGAATTTTAGATGGAACAGGTAAATAACGGTGGATTTTAGAAACAAGTATTGATTTAGCGTTGAACTGGAAATTATTATTTATGTACAATTGAATTAATTATTGAGATTGATCAGGTAAACTTCAAGGATAGATAAGTGTAGATGTAAAGAGATAATTATTGATTTTTTTAATTATTAAAATTAAAAATTTTAATTCTTATAATTATTGGTTGTTGAATTTTTAGCAAATTGATTATTGATCAAGCAGGTAAACGTTAATGGTAGATCGAATTGGATTATCTAATATAGTTAAGGAATTGTATAACGATTAAGCGGCAGACTTATTGATTAGTTAAAGTTGATAGCTAGAGAGTAATAAATATAAAAATGCCAAAAAAGGGTAGGAGACGCGGTGAGGATTGCGAAAATTTTGGGGGCCACAGTAAGGAATATGAAGGCCAAGAAAATCCAGAGGTGAGAATGGTAAGCATGGTAGCCAAAGGGTCAGGACAAATCAAATACAGCAAGTATTTGAAACCATTCAAGGGGGAATCAGGTGAAAGAGTGGAAAAATTTATTAATAAATTAAAGCTAATTAAGGATAAGGAAGAGTTAAGCGATATGGATGTCATAACTATAGGGGAATTTAAATTAGAAGGACAGGCATTAGAAAAATACAGGCAGGCCACAGTGGCAGAAGAAGTAGAAACGCTCCACAGATTCACTGAAACATTAAGAAAATTATTTGGGAAAAAGAATGACTTGTTAACCAGCGTAGGAAACTTGGGAGGATACACGCAGACCACTCGCGAAACAGTAAGCGAATTCCACCAGCGCCTTCTAAATTTAAGACTAAATACAGAAACATCAGAATCGGAGAAACAGGCGTTCGAGAAGATACTAACAGGGCAATTCATCACAGGGCTCCGCCATAATTTTAAAAAGGAAGTACTAAGGAAAAAACCCGAAACATTAACAGACGCTTACAACCTCTCATTAGAGGAGGAAATGCTTGAAAACTTTAGTAGAAATACGGGGGCAAAGGAGATAAACGCGATAACCGACAAAAAACTGCCAGAAACAGGGAAAGAATCAAGGGAGTGGGGAAGTGAAATCGAAGGGTTATCTAAACATTTAAATAGTATCGAAAGGAAGATGGAATGGATGATGGAAAGGCTCTCATTAAGCAATGATGCTAGGGAAGATCAGCAACAAGCTGCAGTGAAACAAAGATTGGGTAGAGAATTAAATTCACGAACAAACGAGGGGAGAGACAAGGATGGGGGTCGTAAATGGTGTTATAGGTGCCAGAACACCGACCATTGGACCCGCGACTGCAAAGTAAGACAGGGCGCTAGCAATAACTGGGAAAGGGGAGAGTATTGGGAACGAGACAGGTACCCACACTTTAGAAACCCCAGAAACATGGACCAGCACAGGGAGGAAAGGCATTGCGCTAAACATGGTGAGTACAGGAATGAACGAGAGCGCATTAACAATGCCGTAGTCAAGAGACATGGATCTTTTAGACATGCCCGCTGCGGGAGGCCATCATTACACTCAAACACCGCCAAAGGAAAAACCATATCTTTAGGTGCGGTAAGTGATAATGGCAGTAGAAACGACCTATTATATGTGAGAGGCAGCTTAGGAGGGGTACCAGGTAAGTTTCTGGTGGACACAGGAGCCTCGAGGTCTATTTTAATGTGGGACTACCTCATTAAATACTGCAAAAGGCCGAATAAGGGAGATATAAGATGTTGCCGCGATTTTCGTCTGGAGGGGGTAGGTGCTGAAGAAATTCACACCGATTATATTGTCAGAGACAAGGTAAGAATACAGGGGTGTGAAAACTTGGTGGCCCATTCATATTTTGTGGCAAACAGAATAAACAGTCGTCGACATGACGCAGTACTAGGCACGGACCTGCTAAGGAAATTAAGAGCCAAGATAGATGTGAGAAATGGCCGCATTACCTTCGGCAGTAATACCCAGGCGAGTCCAAAGGTAGACAGGAGGCGAAAGGCAGGCGGCAGAGCCCAGTATGAGCCAGAGAAAGGGGAAACTCCAAAGGAAGCTAGTGGAAAAGAATTAGAAGGGTGTAAGGCAAGCACTGATAATAAAGTTCTGGTTACACAAAACAAATTGGAATTAAATAAGAACACCAAAACAAATAGGAATAATGGGGGAAAGTGCCAAGAGAAGGGGAGGGTGTTACACGTAGGAATTTTGGAAACGAGAGAAAGGGTCGGTTTACATTCGGGAGAGAAAACACATGAAGGGGGAGAGAATGGCTGTGATGAGAAGGATCGCAAATTAAATGGAGCAACAGAAATTAAAGGAATCGAAGGATTAGGAAATTACAGAACTGAAGCTTCCAGTGAGGAGAAGGCACACAAACTGAAGGAAATAAACAGGATGCAGCAAATGTATCTAGGAGCAGTATTCGACGAAAATATGGGATGGGAGTAGTTAATGAAGCTTAATATAAGTTTAAGTAATGTCTGGTATATAAGTGTAATTAGAAAATATAGAAAGGCAATTAGAGGAGATTGGCTGTCCATTAAGTGGATCTAGGATAAAGGCATATCCGTCTGAGGACAGAAAAGAAAAAAAAATTTATATAAGGAATATAAATTTTTTTAGGGGAAGAGGAATGCTATGTAAGGACCCGTCCTTACATTAATTAATAAAAATTGTTAAATATTATGAGAATGTTAACTGTAGTACGAATAGTGGTTTTCTGGTAAAAACAACATCAGTTAAGTAGCACTGGAATTCAAAAATACCTTCCAGTCACTCCTTGTGTAGTTGTAGCTTGTTTGTATGGAAGTTCTTTGACGAGTCAGTGAAAGTAATATACCATGACAAATCCCCCATTAAGACAGAGGCAGATGCACCATAGTAAGGGCCAAGAGTGCTTAAGCTGACCCTCTTAAAGATTTCACGGTGAGACGCTATTAGAGGTGGGCGACGTCACCAGGTGTGCGCACGTGAGGTCACGGGAGGAGCTGTGACGCTTCTCAGTTGACCTGAACTTCCGCTTCTCTTTCTGGATTGTTCTGGTATATTCTAGGCCACGGAAGTTGGGGCACAAAGAATAAAGAAGACCCGCCCACGGAAGAGGAGAGGAGACAAATGAGAACACAGGAAAAAGGATGTGCAGATCTCCTATTGGCCAGGAAGAAAAGAGAGGGAATTTTGAGAGGGAGATTCTGAAGAAGTTTGGGGCTTTCTGGAAAAGTTTTCGTGACATTCGGAAGAAGTTTTCGGAGGAGGCTGAAGAAGTTCACGGAGCGGTCTGGAGAATGAATTGAAGGAGTTGGAGAACGATACTAAGCAGAGCAGTAGTCTGATTTGGGTGATAGCTGCAGACCTGAGATAGATGGAAGCAGTGATAGAAATTCTGCATATCCCGACAGCCAGTAGGAATGCTCACCTGTAAACATGGAAGCCGTAGCGAGGAAGAAGGAAGAATCACACCCTGAGAATTATACAGGCAAAGCCAGTCGAATGAGTGGTCGAACCATTGACCTACTCGAAAACCCCTCTATCCACGGAAGAAGAAATGCTGACCGGTAAAGAATATACGACCCTGATTGATTCCAGCCACGCAGTATCCGGTAGGGAGACACCATAAATCACCGAGATCCCCAAATGAGCGCCCCCGCATTCCAGTACCTGAATGACCGATATGAAAGGAAGCCGAGCAGAGAGGAAAGTTCCAGGCCAAACATGTAAGTGCTATAGAGTTTACCGAAATAGGTGTACCTAATTTATTAAGGAGAGGACTTTAGGAGAAATAAGTATATATATAGTTAAGGAGGGAGATTTAAGCAATGAATATATGTATAAAGGTGTAATGTATTTAAAACAGACGTAGCCTAAATTTGAAATGAAGCCCCTCATATAAATGCTTGATGGAAGGAGAGGGTTTAATAGATAACTGAGAATTGTTTAAAGTTGGGAAAGGTTTTTATATTATATATGAAGTTAAAGGTTGGAATTTTGATTTATAATGAGTTGATTTGTGGAGAGTATTTCTGATTTGAGTAGGGGCTAATTAAAAGTGATATATATATAAAGGTATAGAGGATTAACGGTCCTGAAGGGTAATGTTAAATTGAATTGATTAATATTTCCTGTTAACCTGATTGCAGTAAGGGTGTCTAATTGAATAAATGAAATTTTCGTACAAATTGAGACACGAACTCTGAAGGTTTTTGTGAGCCAGTTCATTGGCTGGTAGTTGTTGGTGTATTATATAGACTGTTCAGAAGAAGAGTTGGAAGAATCTATGTGAAGTGAATACCACGACCTATCCAAGTCCCTGTAAAGAACACGAAGAGACACCATTGCATAATGAATAATAATGTGTATTAGAATAGGATATCTGATGATAAAACATTGGAGTTTGAACAAGATATTTACACATATAAAGGTTAATGAAATAACAAGTCACTATTATTAGTTTCTGTATGATATGTTAATAAACATTGTTTTATTTTACATTCATGTGTTGGAGTCTGTCATTCCGAAACTCAGCCAATCCTGTGGAGAAATACTTAAAATAATTAAGGTCCCCTTCGAGTCAGGTAATCTTCTGAGAACAAACAAGTCAGATGCTAAAGTGGGAGGATTGGACTATGGGGATATACAAAAAAAAAGGGGGATAATATATATAATAAAATAAAAGATAGAGATAGATTGTTTCATCAAATCATCCCGACCCCCACACATCCATGATTTCGGTAATGAGTCAGCTAGTGGGGTTGACTGGACCCTGAATGTGACCGTGGCTTGATTGGCTGTGCCTCTGAAGTCTGGTGGGGGGCGAGGATTGAAAGTAGGGCCTGATGAGGAGCCCTCAAGGCCAAGTGGATGGCTGACACAGGATTTTGTATTGGGTACTGTTGCAGTCTAATTTGAAAGTGAATAAGAAGGCCATTTTGTGGGTAGTTGGTATACATCAACGGATATATTCAAATTATCACTTATGCCATTTTTAACTTGCTCAGAGGTTGTGTGTGGAGCCAATCGTGAGATGAATAGGCTTTTGCCAGTGGGTTGTTGGTCGACGTGTGCTACGTTGCCACTAGGCTTGAGCCAAGTAGTTCGGGCTGTACCAGTTATATGTGATCTTCTCGATCTCTTGTTTCTTCGTGTCTCCGGTACCGTCCTTGCCTTTTGGGTTTTGCGCTTTTCCTTCGTTGTGTTTCCTTTGGATACGTGAGAAGACGGCCCGACGACAACCTCAGCCCACGAGTGGGGGTCAAGGTGAGTATGACGTTGAGTTTCTGTAGGAGTTTCCTGAGAGTGTCTACTAACAGAATTGGGATGAATGGTACGCAAAATCATGGATCTATCCAAAGTTTGATTCGGTGTGTCAAGCTGGTGAGGTGTGCATGTTCGGCCTGCTGTAAAGAGAGCTAGGGGATCTACACTTGCAGCGTTACTTTCATCAGTTGATACCTCATAGGTTTGTTTTTGATTCCTCAAGAGCATGACTATGAATAGTTTCACTTCGAACCCTGGCCAAGGTGCAGGATTCCCATTCACCTATTCTATACCCACCAATGGGACGACACATAACGAGAATGATGTAACAGCATGCAATCAGACTTGCTCATTGAAAAAGAACTCAATGCGGAATCAAAAACAAACCTATGAGGTATCAACTGATGAAAGTAACGCTGCAAGTGTAGATCCCCTAGCTCTCTTTACAGCAGGCCGAACATGCACACCTCACCAGCTTGACACACCGAATCAAACTTTGGATAGATCCATGATTATGCGTACCATTCATCCCAATTCTGTTAGTAGATGAGATGAGATATTTCTTTCAGGATCTCTAAGTTTTGAGCTGGCAGAAACTGGTTTTCAGTGAAGAGATCAGCGACGCATTCAAATATTCTTTCCATCTTGCCTAACGTGATCCTTGAATTATCTGTTTGTAGGGCTGTGATAGTTCTCGTGTGTTTAGTGATGATTTCTGTAAGGCTTCTACTAATGAAATCGTTGGTGATTACTTGGTCAGTATTGGCCATCGGGCTTTCAGGCATAATAGTTTTTGTGTTGGAACCATTGCAAGCAATCTCTGTTCCGTTTTTGTTGGTAACAACACAGTCAGGAAGTTCGGCAGGCGGTAATGACGTCAGCGATGTGAATTTGTCGAGGGTCAGTGTCTAGGATACTGCTGTCTGGTTTCCGTGGGTTTACGGTTTCATTCTCTCTGTTGATTTCGCTCGTTCTGTTATAAATATCACATGTCCACACCTTTCGCCGTTCTTTATTCAGTTTCCATAACACTGCGGGGGTGCACGGCTTACAAAATCCCCTCTTGCACGAAAGACAGCTCAGAAATACAGCTGATTTCACCACCTTACAGATAGCGCAGTTAATTTGATTATTTGTCAATTTTTTATTGAGTATTCTCTTTCCACAGCTTTAAGTTCAGTTTCCACAAACTGCGTGATCGAAATTGTTCAACCAAGGGAATGTTCCGTAAAATTAGCTGGAGGAAAGGATTAACTTTAGTACCTTTTAGCAGGTTACTCTTGGGAATTAGCGTATTGGGCATATTAGCGTATTTGACCTTCTTTTTCTAACATTCAGAAACTGGGTTAGATAGGCTTTGTGCTTTAGACTAACCAATAGAGCAACTTATATATACTGTACTTAGCGATAGTTTTAAATAAAATTAATATAGAAGATTACCTGAAAACAATCATATTCAGAAGACGTGACCACCGGATCTGCGACGATGAGACGAACCATCTGATATAAATTGTAAGAAACACTGTATTATTGAATGATAGAAGGAGCACTTATAAATCTTGTCTTTTCTTAATGCATATACACTCTCCCTCGTTATTATTATCTAATATGAAATCAAGAAATCACAACATTTCCGCTTGATTGCTTTCTTCTAAATTTTGAATTCAATCCGAAATTAGAAGAAAAAAAGATTTCTGATCATTCTTCAACTCATTCAGATCTAAAATATGAAAGACTTGATGGGAAATTGCTGCTAAGACGGTGTTTCAGATATGAATAGAACCAAAAGTCTGCTGGAGTTAAGTCGGCCTACCTTCCAATTCAGGGATGTGAAAATGGCTCTTCTTACTTCTGTCTGCCACTTACATCAACAAGCTGTGTCCAGATAGAGCGCTGCCGTTTCCTTGATATTTTTTGCGTTTTGGACATTTTCGATTAACTTTTCTGCATGAATACCCACCAGGGCTGTAGTGTCGTCACCTTGCACCAATGTTGCCCTGACATGTTTGGCACTATCTATCGCATCCCACTTAAGGCGCTGTTGGTCCTGGTTGCTCAATTGAGCACACACACTGTCCTTCACTATCTGCTTATATAGAGATTGATAAATGTACCTGATATCGCCTGTGACAGAGCAGTCGATTCCTCGGATTACGGAATATACCTAATTAATTGGGTTAAATTTACAGAGATACTTATTCTAGAAGCTGCAGTCTATGGGCTTAAATTTCTGTAAATTACGAAATTTCTAATTCCTGTTTACAACCCAAGGTGCATGTGGTGGCTCTGTATAATACTATTCTTATCGCAAGCAGTTCAAACACAATCCGCTTTTTAATTCTTTTAATTTACCTTTTTAAAAATTATTTCTCGAACTTGAAGTGGGTGAAGTTTAGTCTGTAAAAGGTCGGTTGCTGACGTTTGCATTGATCTCTAAACATCGATCATAATTTGATTGCGACTAATTCACAGTTTTTATGGGAATAAATATTAAATTTCGTATTCTTTCTTAACTTCTTCATTTCATTTAAGAACATGAAAAGTAAAGGGATAACCATACTCAAAATATGATTAATTATTCCTTTATGCTAGTTTTATACTAATATTTATCACGCGTGGATGTGTCATAGAAAATATGTAAAAATTCAGCTCGTGGACAATTATTAAACACTAATATAAACAATACTTACTGTGTAGATTTTTATTTGCTTCGGAACTTATTGTGCAACGAAAATCTCCAAGAGAAAAAACCATAAGATCACAAAAGAAAACAACATTTTCATTAATAAGCTGGATCCCTAGTATACCCACATCCTTATGGACAAAGTGCAAACAAACAGTGTTCCGTTTCCTCCCCCTCCTCACGGGCAAAGAGGTCTGCAACACTTGGTCCCCCACCGCTCTATTAGGCTCCATTAAAATTAACTTCTAAACTTAACATCTACTGCCTATTAACAACCACCCACCATCAACCCGATCGATGAGCCTTTGCTTCATGAAAAGGTCAAATTCTACTACGCAAGACTCCATGTAGGAATGGTGATTTGTCTCCTCCGCCGCCGGACGATCACAATTCTATACAGTAGAGTTCCGCTCAGTGGAAGTCTAACCTAATCATCGCTCATCAATGTCTGAACAGAACAAGCCAACCATATATATAGGCAATGCTCGCTTTGTGACGTCATCAGACCGTAATTACAATTCGAATACTTTAAGACACAGCTGTCAGTTAGTCAATGAACAGGACTGTTTCGACAATGAATGGCTGCATCCATAGTTGTAGTGATTGTTATCTTTCTTGGAAGTAATTTAAGCAAACCGGATAAAGTAGAGGACCCTGCTTTCCCTTAAATTGGACCATTATTCAAGCGACGCTCTTTAACATGTAATAGGCTTCAGTATTATAACTCATCCTCGCTACAACATATGTTTAAATTCTTCTACCCTAGTATATTATTTTAACCCTGAGGGGAATGGGATTACCATTACTCAAAACACGGAAGTGCATGGACGAAACTGACAACGGGAGCCGTCCCACGGTTCACTGATCATTTGTCCGAAGTTGGCGTTAGACAATCAAATATTTCCCTGTTCTTTTGTGCAATGGAAACCTTGTTTTCCAGGCTGCTACATATAACAATAGTTCAGTGCAAGAACCACTTTTCTATGCCCGAGGATCCAAGCTAGCAGATTTCTCATATCATTTCCTCGATAGCGTCATCAAATATTCTTGCACCCCTTATATGAAAGGGGATCCAATTCCTGTAAAAACGTTCTCTCCTGATAACAAGCACCGACCACGCTTAGAAAAATTCTACGCCATGGGTCTTGCACTTTTTCTCCAAAACCGAATTCATCGACAAGGCTCTCAGCATATAATCCCTCCTACAGTGTCTGAGCAGAATTTCAGACATTTTGATATTAACCCTAACTCGCGACTTTTTTCCAATATTCCCTTTACTTGTTACTCCTTGGCACTAATATCATTATTTAGTTTCTCAATAATAAATTTTCATTTATTGAGTAAAGCGGCCCTAGCAAAAAAATCTGGCAAATCCACCATACATATAGCCATGGTACAGTATAAATATTAACAATATTCTTATGTACACAAAACATTGTACTTTATATCATCAATCAATTCAACTATCATATGACAAATCAGTGTTTGAAAAATTGCGTGTGTTCTCTAGTCGGTCTATTTACATGTTTTACTCAGCTACAGCACAAAACTATCGTATATTATATTATATCAAGCCAACCGAATATTTAAACCCATGTGCCATGATATGTGTCTCATGTCTGTTAATTGCGTGTGTTCTTTGGATGATTTGCCTGTTTTTGGTTGGACGAAAAACTCCAGTTTATGGGGAGAAATCTTGCTATCTACGCTTGAGACCGACTGACTCAACCACGGACTGAAAAAAGCCCATTACAGTTACTCCAGTCATCGACGAGATTCGAATCCGGGCTTTTTCCAGCCAGTGGGGGAGGATGGTGACGACATCACTGTGCTACACGCGCAGACTCAGCTACAGCACAACAACGAGCTGGACAAGCAGGCTACAACAGAAACCGATGAAGAGACACTGTCCACAAATGAACATCACATCTTAGAGACTGATCATCGCCAGTAAACTCCGAAAGATAAACAGTTCATGGAACAGCCATCCACCAGCAGTCAGACAGCTCCACAGAAGCTACTCATATTACCTAGCAAAACCAGGCTGGAAAAAGGTGTTATTGCAAGATCAAACCCATGAAAAACAACAACTAAGGTTTCTTGCCAACTGCGTTGGCAGCAGCAGAAATAGACACCCACCCATTAAGGAAACAGAGTACCAACATCCTGTCCACCTCTACAAAGAAATTTCTCTGTTCCTATATGAAAAATAGCATATTATTATACGAAAATTGAAGAGTACCGTCCACCAATTCATCCAATAATCATCATCATCAACAATTTTCAATCCACTGCAGGATGAAGGCCTGCAGCTTTCTAGTTCCTTCTGTTTCGAGCACTCGCCATCCATTTACTACCCACAAACTCATCAATTTTATCTATCCATCTCCACCTTTGGCTTCCATTTTTTCTTCTAGCTTCTCTTGGTACCATTCTGTTATTTTCTTAGTCCATCTGTCATCATGTCTTCGAGCTATGCGTCATGCGCGACCATTTTAGTTCTTTAGTTTTGATAAGAATTTCCTTTACTTGAGTTTACTGCTAATCCAACTGTTTCTCTTCTTATCTAACAGTCTGATTCCCAATATAATTCGTTCCATTCTTTTCTGTGTAGTTCTCAGCTTCTCTTCCATTCTTTTGGTGAGTGCCCAAGTTTCACTTCCAAGATCATGGCGAGGAATATACGTTGGTTCATTATTCTAAGTTTCAGACAAACTGGAACATTGCTCCTCAGTATGTGAATATATTTCGTGAATGCTATCCATCCAAAATTTAATCTTCTCATGACTTCCAGACATTTATCATTATTACAGCTAATAACTATACTTGTTCATCATTACTTTTGTTTTAGCCATATTCATCTTTAGTCCAAAATCCTTACTAACTGTGCATAACTGATTAAGATTTTCCTCTAATTCTTTGGGATCGTGGCTTATGACCACAATGTCAACTGCAAATCGTAAATGGTTTAGGTACTCTCCGTTCACATTGACTCCTTTCTGCGACCAGTCTAATCTTCTGAAAGCTTCCTCAAGGGCAGCAGTAAACAGCTTCGGAGATATTGTGTCTCCTTGTCGAACTCCTTTCTCGATTTTAAATTTCCTACTGTCTTTGTCTAGTCTAATAAAGGAGGTAGAACGCTCATATATTTTCTTCAAAATCATAATATGTGGTGTATCTATGCCTTGTCTTTCCAGTGCCCGAAACATTGCCTTATGCTGTATGGAGTCAAATGCCTTTTCATAATCCACAAATGCCAGGCATAATGGTGTTTTATATTCATTTGATTTCTCCATTAGTTGTGATATTACGTGAAGGTGATCCATGGTTGAGAATGCTGTCCTAAAGCTAGCTTGCTCTTTCGGTTGATTCTCATCAAGTATTCTTTGTAATCTGTTAGTAATGACCCTTGTGAACAACTTGTAGATGCGGGATAACAAGCTAATTGGTCTATAATTTCCAATTTCTGATTTATCTCCTTTCTTATGCAGGAAAGCTATGATTGCATTATTCCACTGCTTAGGCGTCACACCTTTTCTAATGCACTTTGTGAAGAGTCTTGCCAGTTTTTGTGTTGTCTCTTCCTCCAAATTTTAACAACTCTACAGTAGCTTCATCTCTCCCCGGGGCTTTCCGATTCCTCATTTTCTTCAATGCATGTTCTACCTCATCAGGAAGAATATTGGGTATGTCGTATGTGTTGCTACTTTGCAATCCATCTTCCCCACTGCTGGCATCATTCCCTCGCTCCTTGTATAATTCTCTCTAGTAGTCTTCTGCTATTTGAATTATGCCTTCTCTGCTGTTTATAAGTACACCATCGCTATTCTTCAGTTACAGTATCATTTTCCTTTCTGTATTATTGCTCATGGCTGCTGATTTCAGTCCTTTGTTTTCCCTTAATGTTTGTTCTACTTTTCTTGTGTTAAATCTTCTTATGTCCTCTCTGAGTCTCTTTCTAATGGCTTTGCGTAACTCAGTATAGTCAAATTTTCTCCGCTATTTATAACATCATTCACCATATACCTTGTGTTAGTGAGGATGAAGTCGATTTCATTAGTTGTTAATCCATTTAGACTCTTCCATGTCCACTTTCTGTTCACCCTTTTTTTGAAAAAAAGTCTTCATTACTGACAATCCTTGAGATTCAAATTCCACAAGTCTTTCGCCTCTTTCATTTCTTTCACCAGTTCCAAAATTTCCTATAGTTCCCCTTTCTGCGCTGTTTTGTCATTTTCCAACCTTAGCATTGAAGTCCCCCATAATAATAGTGTAGTGGGTTTTCTGCTCATCTAGAAGACTCTCAATTTCGGTGTACATTTCTTCAACCTCTTCATTATCATGCCTCGATTTTGGTGCGTAAATCATTATAACCTTTAGCTTGTACCTCTTAGAAATCTTGAGTATTATTCTTTACACCCTTGGTGATGAACGTTTGTATTCCAAATTGTTGTTTTTTAAATCTTTGTGGACCACAAACTCAACTTCATCTTCACTCCTTTCACTGCTTCCATTGATGTAAAGCAGATTTCCACTTGATAAACTTATAAGTTATTCATTTCTTCTTCGTCTTTCAGCCAAACCGATTATATTCCAATTCACATTTTCTAATTCCTTTTCCAGCTCCAATACCCTCTCTTCACCGATGAGCGATCTTACAGTGTAACAGGCCAAGTGCAGTTTCCGTGCATGGCAGCCTGGTCGTACCCAGAGATTCTTAGCACCCTCTGCTTCCACTCTGATCCTCTCGCTGCCGTAAGAGGGGGAGTGAAAACCTCTGGATACTGAGGGCCGTTTGTTTCGTCGTGCTGTCATATGCTGGAGGGTTTGGTCTTTTCCTCTTCACGCTGACCAGGAGTCTTGAAGAGAATCACTCTACACGTTCATTGCCACCTAAGTGACGTAACAGGGCTTACTATCGAGATGTGCATGAGTGGAGTTTAGGCAGGCAGGCCAACAGGTCTTCTAAATCTTCTGTAATAGAAAGATATTTGATCCATCAGTGTTTTAGACTGAGTGTCTGATAACACACAGAATACCTGTTCCCCTATAAGCCCCTTAGGGAGGCAGAATAATAATTCACCCATTATTCAATATTAACTCTTCCAATTGCAAAAGAATATTCCTTCTCATGAAAACTGAATTTGCGAAGTTTTGAGAGGCAATAAAACTTTCCCTTGTTTTATTGTGTAATGGCTCAATCCCATCCACCAGTCGAGTTACAGTATCAACATTATTCAGTAAATCCAAACGCAAATCAGCATATTCCAAACAATTAAAAACAACGTGGTCCCATGTCTCCAAATCACCACAAGTACAGTGGCATCCTTCTATGATTCCAAGAATATTCAGTTTAGCAAAAAATGATCCGTGACTTGTTAATAAGAATGAACAGCGTAGATTAGGTACTAACCAGTTAGGTTGAATAAAATTTACACCATTAACATAAGGGAAAATTTGAATGTTATTCTACCTTTTTCCGAACAATTCCATCTGCTTTGCCATTTTTGTAAAAGGAGCTCCAAAATCCTCTTCTTTTCGTTGCTCAAGTCATTTAAGGTGTTAATTTCGATGCCCAGCGACTCAGATTTTATACCTCTTCTCAAATAAAAAGACATGCTTCTAAATACTAACTGTAAATCAAGTGGCATCTTGAGAGGTGACACTTGCAAAGCTTCTGTGGAAACCGTTATACAAGTCATAACCATTTTTAATAACATAACTTGTTGTATAGAATAGAGTTTTCTGGTGTTGCTTACTTTGATTGCATGGTCAACTCAGATTAATGCATAATATATAACAATCGAAAAAAAAATACAATAATTAATCAAATGGAGTGCTTTCCCTCTATCCCCCCATTCCACTCACGTTATTCTTGAGATCATTGAAAGAAATTTCTTCACCTTCTCTGATAAAAAATTGATATCTGCTCTACAATATCATCTAATTTTGCCGCTGGCAGACATAAGCTGGTCCTATTCTACGTATCCTTCAACATATTTTCCATTTCCCTGACAACAGCCACCAACAATAACTCCCTCCTGTGAGACCGGCGTGTTCTACCTTGAAGAGTGCTGCTGTGTCTGATACAGAAGAGCGAGCTCTGAAGTTTAGTTGAACAGATAGCAGGTGAGAGCATGATGGGCCCTATTTTAATTACTTCTAGGGGCATCTACCTTACTCTTCAAACTCTCATAGATGCCCATCAGAACGCCCTGAGTTGGTTGTAACTAATTTCTTCACACTCTATGCACCTTGCACACACAAAGGCATCTCCCTTGGCTGGATCATATCCTGTTCTAGAGGGACTGCAAATATTTCACAAGTTGCACATTTCATTTGGCTGTGATGCGTTGGAGAATCTTCCCCCTTAGGGTTTTCCCCGAGATACAGTACCCCGATACTTTGTGCCCGTGACCCTGTTCATCCATCGCATTACCCAGTACTCGACTGCCAGGAATCTGTTTATGTAAGAGGTCGGTGCAGAAGATCAGATTGGTGATGCATATAGTGCGAT
This sequence comes from Mastigoproctus giganteus, assembly GCF_048544385.1. Classification (NCBI taxonomy): domain Eukaryota; kingdom Metazoa; phylum Arthropoda; class Arachnida; order Uropygi; family Thelyphonidae; genus Mastigoproctus; species Mastigoproctus giganteus. The sequence goes on along the minus strand of NC_143587.1, from coordinate 71,513,137 downwards.
TGGTTGTAGGCACCGCTGGACGTATCCTCCGACTACATCGACGTGGAGTAATCCCGTGAGCTCTTGTCGAATTGCCCACATCGCCGAAAATGTCTTAGTTTTCATGGTCGAAAAATGGTTTTGAAAAGTGAGACCCTCGTCCCAAGTCAAGCCGAGGTCGGTGTGAGACTTCACTTTCCTTATCTGCACTCCGTTGTGATAGGCTATGCTGTCATTTTCTATTCTCTTTTCGTAAATGTGATTTGGGCTGATTTAGATATGTTTAGCTCCAGACCTATCTGCAGTAGATAGGTTACAAAGCTGTTGATCAGGACGGCGGCTCGCTGATTTATCAGGCGGGTTTGTTCAGGGTCATTTCATTTTATATATAATTTGAGGTCATCTGCATATGAGGAGAATTCAGTGTACCTTGAGAGGAAAAGTTCAAGGGACGCGGCGAACCACAAACCGGACAAGACACCTCCCTGCGGTACTTCCCGCGTTATAACGCGCTCCTGTTGTTTTTTGAATAAAATTTACACCATTAACAAAAGGGAAAATTTGAATGTTATTCCACCTTTTTCCGAATAATTCCATCTGCTTTGCCATGAGTTGTTTTGGCCTAAGGATGAGGTTGATGGCTTTTAGCAGGCTCCCTCTAATGCCAAAGTATTTTTCCTGAATGTAGATGAGAGCGGGAATTGAGAGCTTATCATAAGCAGATGAAATATAAAGGAAAATGACGTCCAGCTGAGATTTACTGTTGAGAGCAGTTCGAATTTTAAATAGCGTGTCTAGTAAGTTTGTATATGTAGATCTTTTGGGGATCACAGTATGCAGATGTTTGGGTCTATGAAAGAAGCATTGTTCGATCAGTGCTGATAAGATAGTTTTCTCAAACACTTTTAATAGAGTGCAGCCCACCGAGATCGGTCTGAAGTCCTTAGGTTCCTTAGGGTTTCTTCTTTTGGGTATGGGTTGTACCCTGTAGTGATTCCATATTGTCGGGATTGATCCGGAATTTAATATCTGATTAAAGATTGACAGAAGGGTCTCCACAATGAAGGCACTGCACACTTTAACCATGAATAGAGGAAAACCATCAGGACCAATTGTAGTTTTATTTGAAAGTCTAGTGATGGTATTTATAAGGTGTTGCTTTGTTAGAGATATAGTTGAAAGGGGCTGTCTAGAATGTATGAGGAAATCACCCAGTTTTGGGGTTTTTGGATCTGATGGCACCTCGTTGAAAGTCAAAGTTACCCGTTCCTGAAATACCTTCTCTTCCATATGGAAAACTTTGTTGCATTTGGATGCAATACGTTTGGAGTGATTTATTCTGTTGAGTACCAGCTGCCGGATTGCTTTTCTTTTGTATTTAAGGAAGGTGGTCCGGACTTTCTTGTACATCTTAGTATAATATTGTATAATATTTATACAATTATTTATTAATTTTCATTGTTAATCAATTCAACTGTATTTAAATGGAAATCATGCACCTGACTATAGTTCACATTGCATCCCGGAACATTCTTCTTCTGTCTCAGATGCTAACTGGTGTGATTGATGACCCCAGTCTTCACGGAGTTATCGCTACTCCACTTGCTGGACGCAGTAATGACAATCCCTACTTACCGTTGCATTCTACACTATCCAACCTGTGCTGTCTGAAGAACTTCTATCCGAACAACGCAGTACCCCTTTTCAATATATTGGCAATAGATCCTGAAATACTGTGAAGGCAAGCAGTACAGAGTGAAGAGCCTCTCTGAAGCTTACAGCTTGCTTGAACTATAGAAGTATGAAGAAGAAGCTTGAACTAGAAAAAGCTAGGAATTTGAACTTTATAAATAGGAAGGAATGACCAAAATATAAAGCAACTGTTGGACATCTACTTTTTTAGGATACTGTGAATAATTTCCTCTTCTAAAGTTGTCGATAATTACATTCTGTAAATAATACTGAAAATGATTCACACTTCTGTAAATATTGTAAACATTATTTGTAAATATTGCATTGTAAAAATTGCCATTCTTGCATTTTCGTACACCCTTCTAGCCGGTCGGCTGTGTAAAAGGGGTGAAAGCAATCAGTTGCTATAATAATAAACGTATTTAATAATAATAATAATAATAATAATAATAATAATAATAATAATAGATTCTTAAATGCAGTCATACGTTTTACGCTATCAAGTTCAAAATGTACGTTGAGCTATCCCGTTACGATCTCAGAGTTGATTTTATGTTCCAGTCAATGACCAAGCCCGAGCATTCCGCAAATTTTACCACCATGGAATGTCTTCGCCCGTTCACCGGACGTGAACCCTGTAGAGCATCTTTGGGATTCTGTGGAATGGTCCGTTCGAGCATTGGAACCTCCACCCATGAATGCCACAGAATTATGGACAGCGGTCAACAAGCATGGATGAAGATATCTGTGGAACGCTTTAGTGAATTAGTGGAATCAATGCCTCGCCGTGTGACTGCCCTTTTCCGGACGAAAAGTGGGTCTAACGGTTACTAGGTAGGTATCCAGTGGTTTCTGTCCACTACTCAGTGTATATCATCATTAGATAAGTGGAATCCAGCTTGTAATATTTTTCGTTATGAGAGTTTTCACTCCATATAAAAACACTGAACGAAAACCCCTGATGTGAATCTGGGTATGAATTGCCAGATCAAGAAAATACTGAATATTTTCTTGATTTGCCAATTCAAAATACTGAAACCGAACATTTTTTTAAAAACTTTTATTTGGTCTCTATCGTTATTTTATATCAGATCCATATTTATATATTATTAGACAGTTATTTACATTCATTGATTACTCTCTTAAAATGCTCCTCCATATTTCTTTAGTATTGAGAAAAAAGGTGAAATGGATTAACGACATAATCTGTGGAACCTATCGCCTCTTTCTTAGGTTGCTTCTAAGTGTATCTTCAAGAAGGGTCTAACGAAGATTGCTAAATCTTTGGGTGGTGGCTTCTGCAAAAGAAAAGAAATCTAACGATTTCATTTTTAAAAAATGCTGTAACTAAAAGATATTTAATGAAAATTAAAAAAAATAATTACTTACATCCTGAACTTCACATACTTATGTTATTAGCAGAAGCCTAATTCCTCGAAACCACTACCAAGGAGACTTGAAATGTCTCCTAAAAGTGTGGGTAGAAGATCCTATACCGAAATAGAAATTTATTCCATTAAATCGTTCTTATAAATGCATAATTTGATGAAAGGTTGTAGAACGAAAAGGTTGTAAATTTGATGAAAGGTTGTAGCACAAAGGTTGTTAATAACCTTTGTTAATAATACGTGTCCAGCATTATTATCTAATAAGAAATCAAGAAATCACGATATTTCCGCTTGATTTCTTTCTTTTGAATTCAATCCGAAATTTGAAGAAAAAAAGATTTCTGATCATTCTTCAACTCATTCAGATCTAAAATGTGAAAGATGGAAATTGCTGCTAAGACGGTGTTTCAGATATGAATAGAACCAAAAGTCTGCTGGAGATAAGTCGGCCGACCTTGCAATTCAGGGATGTGAAAATGGTTCCGATAATTCTTTTTTTCGTGAAAGTTCCAGATACGAGCTGTTTGCAGTATTATCAGTATGGAACAAAAATTCTGCTTCCACTTAAACCACGTTCAATAATCTCTGGAATAATTTCTGTCGGCACCGATTGTGAAAAAGACGCAAGCAACTTCCTCACATTATCGACGGGATTAGAACTGAAGTCTTTTCCACCCGGTGTGGGGAATAGCTGATTCTATCAACTGCCCTAGCCTCGAAGGCCTCTCACATTGTTCAGTTCATTATCAACTGTGGTACCCACGAGGTTTTTCATTGCACATTTCACTACATTCCTTTAGGGGGTACTGTCGTACTGCATTCTCGTTTGACCTATTGTGGCCAATCAGTTAGAATTGTTACAACTTCTCTCTGCCACTTACATCAACAAGCTGTGTCCAGATAGAGCGCTGCCGTTTCCTTGATATTTTTTGCGTTTTGGACATTTTCGATTAACGTCTGTGCATGAATACCCATCAGGGCTGTAGTGTCGTCACTTTGCACCCATGTTGCGCTGACATGTTTGACATTGTCTATCGCATCCCACTCAAGGTGCTGTTGGTCCCGCTTGCTCAATTGAGAACACACACTGTCCTTCACTATCTGCTTATACAGAGATTGATAAGTGTACCTGAAATCGTCTCTGACGGAGCAGTCGATTTCTTGGATGACGGAATGTACCTAATTGGGTTAACATGACAGAAGATACTCATTCTATGGGCTTAAATTTCTGTAAATTACGAAATTTCTAATTCCTGATTTATAACCCAAAGTGCAATGTGGTGCACTGTATAATACTATTCTTATTGCAAACAGTTCAAACACAATACGCTATTCAATTCTTTTAATTTTTCTTTTAAAAATTATTTCTCGAACTTGAAGTGGATGAAGTTTAGACTGAGAAAGATCAGTTGCTGATGTTTGTACCCATCTCTAAACATCGATCATAATTTGATTGCGACTAATTCACAGTTTTATGGGAATAAATATTAAATTTCGTATTCTTTCTTAACTTCTTTATCTTATTTAACAAAATGAAAAGGAAAGGGATAACTATAATCCAAATATGATTAATTATTCCTTTATGCCAGTTTTATACTAACATTTATCACACGTGGATGTGTCATAGAAAATATGTACAAATTCAGCCCGTGGACAATTATTAAACATTAATATAAAAAACACTTTCTGTGTAGATTTTTAATTGCTTCGGAACTTATTGTGCAACTGAAAAACTCCAATAAGATCACCAAAAAAAACAACCTTTTCATTAATAAGCTGGATCCCTAGTATACCCACATCCTTATGGACAAAGTGCAAACAATCAGTGTTCCGTTTCCTCCCCCTCCTCACGGGCAAAGAGGTCTGCCACACTTGGTCCCCCACCACTCTACTAGGCTCCATTAAACTTAACTTCTAAAATTAACATCTACTGCCTATTAACAACCACCCACCATCAACCCGATCGATGAGCCTTTGCTTCATGAAAAGGTCAAATTCTACTACGCAAGACTCCATGTAGGAATGGTGATTTGTCTCCTCCGCCGCCGGACGATCACAATTCTATACAGTAGAGTTCCGCTCAGTGGAAGTCTAACCTAATCATCGCTCATCAATGTCTGAACAGAACAAGCCAACCATATATATAGGCTATGTTCGCTTTGTGACGTCATCAGACTGGAATTACAATTCGAATATTTTGAGACTCAGGTGTCAGTTGGTCAATGAATAGGACTGTTTCAACAATGAATGGCTGCATCCATAGTTGTAATGATTGTTATCTTTTTTGGAAGTAATTTAAGCAAACCAGATAAAGTAGAGAGCCCTGCACAAGGAATAGCGTTGCCTTCAATTGGACCATTATTCAAGCGACGCTCTTTAAAATGTAATAGGCTTCAGTATTACAATTCATCCTCGCTACAACATATGTTTAAATTCTTCTACCCTAGTATATTATTTTAACCCTGAGAGGAATGGGATTACCATTACTCAAAACACCGAAGTGCATGGGCGAAACTGACAACGGGAGTCGTCCTAAGGTTCACTGATTATTTGTCCAAAGTTGGCGTTAGACAATCAAATATTTCCCTGTTCTTTTGTGTAATGGAAACGAATGAGACCAGAAATTCCAGACACCTTGTTTTCCAGGCTGCTACATATAACAATAGTTCCGTGCAAGAATCACTTTTCTATGCCCGCGGATCCAAGCTACCAGTTTTCGCATATCATTTCCTCGATAGCATCAGCAAATATTCTTGCACCCCTTATATGAAAGGGGATCCAATTCCTGTAAAAACATTCTCTTCTGTTAACAAGCACCGACCACGCTTAGAAAAATTCTACGCCATGGGTCTTGCACTTTTTCTCCAAAACCGAATTCATCGACAAGGCTCTCAGCATATAATCCCTCCTACAGTGTCTGAGCAGAATTTCAGACATTTTGATATTAACCCTAACTCGCGACTTTTTTCCAATATTCCCTTTACTTGTTACTCCTTGGCACTAATATCATTATTTAGTTTCTCAATAATAAATTTTCATTTATTGAGTAAAGCGGCCCTAGCAAAAAAATCTGGCAAATCCACCATACATATAGCCATGGTACAGTATAAATATTAACAATATTCTTATGTACACAAAACATTGTACTTTATATCATCAATCAATTCAACTATCATATGACAAATCAGTGTTTGAAAAATTGCGTGTGTTCTCTAGTCGGTCTATTTACATGTTTTACTCAGCTACAGCACAAAACTATCGTATATTATATTATATCAAGCCAACCGAATATTTAAACCCATGTGCCATGATATGTGTCTCATGTCTGTTAATTGCGTGTGTTCTTTGGATGATTTGCCTGTTTTTGGTTGGACGAAAAACTCCAGTTTATGGGGGGAAATCTTGCTATCTACGCTTGAGACCGACTGACTCAACCACGGACTGAAAAAAGCCCATTACAGTTACTCCAGTCATCGACGAGATTCGAATCCGGGCTTTTTCCAGCCAGTGGGGGAGGATGGTGACGACATCACTGTGCTACACGCGCAGACTCAGCTACAGCACAACAACGAGCTGGACAAGCAGGCTACAACAGAAACCGATGAAGAGACACTGTCCACAAATGAACATCACATCTTAGAGACTGATCATCGCCAGTAAACTCCGAAAGATAAACAGTTCATGGAACAGCCATCCACCAGCAGTCAGACAGCTCCACAGAAGCTACTCATATTACCTAGCAAAACCAGGCTGGAAAAAGGTGTTATTGCAAGATCAAACCCATGAAAAACAACAACTAAGGTTTCTTGCCAACTGCGTTGGCAGCAGCAGAAATAGACACCCACCCATTAAGGAAACAGAGTACCAACATCCTGTCCACCTCTACAAAGAAATTTCTCTGTTCCTATATGAAAAATAGCATATTATTATACGAAAATTGAAGAGTACCGTCCACCAATTCATCCAATAATCATCATCATCAACAATTTTCAATCCACTGCAGGATGAAGGCCTGCAGCTTTCTAGTTCCTTCTGTTTCGAGCACTCGCCATCCATTTACTACCCACAAACTCATCAATTTTATCTATCCATCTCCACCTTTGGCTTCCATTTTTTCTTCTAGCTTCTCTTGGTACCATTCTGTTATTTTCTTAGTCCATCTGTCATCATGTCTTCGAGCTATGCGTCATGCGCGACCATTTTAGTTCTTTAGTTTTGATAAGAATTTCCTTTACTTGAGTTTACTGCTAATCCAACTGTTTCTCTTCTTATCTAACAGTCTGATTCCCAATATAATTCGTTCCATTCTTTTCTGTGTAGTTCTCAGCTTCTCTTCCATTCTTTTGGTGAGTGCCCAAGTTTCACTTCCAAGATCATGGCGAGGAATATACGTTGGTTCATTATTCTAAGTTTCAGACAAACTGGAACATTGCTCCTCAGTATGTGAATATATTTCGTGAATGCTATCCATCCAAAATTTAATCTTCTCATGACTTCCAGACATTTATCATTATTACAGCTAATAACTATACTTGTTCATCATTACTTTTGTTTTAGCCATATTCATCTTTAGTCCAAAATCCTTACTAACTGTGCATAACTGATTAAGATTTTCCTCTAATTCTTTGGGATCGTGGCTTATGACCACAATGTCAACTGCAAATCGTAAATGGTTTAGGTACTCTCCGTTCACATTGACTCCTTTCTGCGACCAGTCTAATCTTCTGAAAGCTTCCTCAAGGGCAGCAGTAAACAGCTTCGGAGATATTGTGTCTCCTTGTCGAACTCCTTTCTCGATTTTAAATTTCCTACTGTCTTTGTCTAGTCTAATAAAGGAGGTAGAACGCTCATATATTTTCTTCAAAATCATAATATGTGGTGTATCTATGCCTTGTCTTTCCAGTGCCCGAAACATTGCCTTATGCTGTATGGAGTCAAATGCCTTTTCATAATCCACAAATGCCAGGCATAATGGTGTTTTATATTCATTTGATTTCTCCATTAGTTGTGATATTACGTGAAGGTGATCCATGGTTGAGAATGCTGTCCTAAAGCTAGCTTGCTCTTTCGGTTGATTCTCATCAAGTATTCTTTGTAATCTGTTAGTAATGACCCTTGTGAACAACTTGTAGATGCGGGATAACAAGCTAATTGGTCTATAATTTCCAATTTCTGATTTATCTCCTTTCTTATGCAGGAAAGCTATGATTGCATTATTCCACTGCTTAGGCGTCACACCTTTTCTAATGCACTTTGTGAAGAGTCTTGCCAGTTTTTGTGTTGTCTCTTCCTCCAAATTTTAACAACTCTACAGTAGCTTCATCTCTCCCCGGGGCTTTCCGATTCCTCATTTTCTTCAATGCATGTTCTACCTCATCAGGAAGAATATTGGGTATGTCGTATGTGTTGCTACTTTGCAATCCATCTTCCCCACTGCTGGCATCATTCCCTCGCTCCTTGTATAATTCTCTCTAGTAGTCTTCTGCTATTTGAATTATGCCTTCTCTGCTGTTTATAAGTACACCATCGCTATTCTTCAGTTACAGTATCATTTTCCTTTCTGTATTATTGCTCATGGCTGCTGATTTCAGTCCTTTGTTTTCCCTTAATGTTTGTTCTACTTTTCTTGTGTTAAATCTTCTTATGTCCTCTCTGAGTCTCTTTCTAATGGCTTTGCGTAACTCAGTATAGTCAAATTTTCTCCGCTATTTATAACATCATTCACCATATACCTTGTGTTAGTGAGGATGAAGTCGATTTCATTAGTTGTTAATCCATTTAGACTCTTCCATGTCCACTTTCTGTTCACCCTTTTTTTGAAAAAAAGTCTTCATTACTGACAATCCTTGAGATTCAAATTCCACAAGTCTTTCGCCTCTTTCATTTCTTTCACCAGTTCCAAAATTTCCTATAGTTCCCCTTTCTGCGCTGTTTTGTCATTTTCCAACCTTAGCATTGAAGTCCCCCATAATAATAGTGTAGTGGGTTTTCTGCTCATCTAGAAGACTCTCAATTTCGGTGTACATTTCTTCAACCTCTTCATTATCATGCCTCGATTTTGGTGCGTAAATCATTATAACCTTTAGCTTGTACCTCTTAGAAATCTTGAGTATTATTCTTTACACCCTTGGTGATGAACGTTTGTATTCCAAATTGTTGTTTTTTAAATCTTTGTGGACCACAAACTCAACTTCATCTTCACTCCTTTCACTGCTTCCATTGATGTAAAGCAGATTTCCACTTGATAAACTTATAAGTTATTCATTTCTTCTTCGTCTTTCAGCCAAACCGATTATATTCCAATTCACATTTTCTAATTCCTTTTCCAGCTCCAATACCCTCTCTTCACCGATGAGCGATCTTACAGTGTAACAGGCCAAGTGCAGTTTCCGTGCATGGCAGCCTGGTCGTACCCAGAGATTCTTAGCACCCTCTGCTTCCACTCTGATCCTCTCGCTGCCGTAAGAGGGGGAGTGAAAACCTCTGGATACTGAGGGCCGTTTGTTTCGTCGTGCTGTCATATGCTGGAGGGTTTGGTCTTTTCCTCTTCACGCTGACCAGGAGTCTTGAAGAGAATCACTCTACACGTTCGTTGCCACCTAAGTGACGTAACAGGGCTTACTATCGAGATGTGCATGAGTGGAGTTTAGGCAGGCAGGCCAACAGGTCTTCTAAATCTTCTGTAATAGAAAGATATTTGATCCATCAGTGTTTTAGACTGAGTGTCTGATAACACACAGAATACCTGTTCCCCTATAAGCCCCTTAGGGAGGCAGAATAATAATTCACCCATTATTCAATATTAACTCTTCCAATTGCAAAAGAATATTCCTTCTCATGAAAACTGAATTTGCGAAGTTTTGAGAGGCAATAAAACTTTCCCTTGTTTTATTGTGTAATGGCTCAATCCCATCCACCAGTCGAGTTACAGTATCAACATTATTCAGTAAATCCAAACGCAAATCAGCATATTCCAAACAATTAAAAACAACGTGGTCCCATGTCTCCAAATCACCACAAGTACAGTGGCATCCTTCTATGATTCCAAGAATATTCAGTTTAGCAAAAAATGATCCGTGACTTGTTAATAAGAATGAACAGCGTAGATTAGGTACTAACCAGTTAGGTTGAATAAAATTTACACCATTAACATAAGGGAAAATTTGAATGTTATTCTACCTTTTTCCGAACAATTCCATCTGCTTTGCCATTTTTGTAAAAGGAGCTCCAAAATCCTCTTCTTTTCGTTGCTCAAGTCATTTAAGGTGTTAATTTCGATGCCCAGCGACTCAGATTTTATACCTCTTCTCAAATAAAAAGACATGCTTCTAAATACTAACTGTAAATCAAGTGGCATCTTGAGAGGTGACACTTGCAAAGCTTCTGTGGAAACCGTTATACAAGTCATAACCATTTTTAATAACATAACTTGTTGTATAGAATAGAGTTTTCTGGTGTTGCTTACTTTGATTGCATGGTCAACTCAGATTAATGCATAATATATAACAATCGAAAAAAAAATACAATAATTAATCAAATGGAGTGCTTTCCCTCTATCCCCCCATTCCACTCACGTTATTCTTGAGATCATTGAAAGAAATTTCTTCACCTTCTCTGATAAAAAATTGATATCTGCTCTACAATATCATCTAATTTTGCCGCTGGCAGACATAAGCTGGTCCTATTCTACGTATCCTTCAACATATTTTCCATTTCCCTGACAACAGCCACCAACAATAACTCCCTCCTGTGAGACCGGCGTGTTCTACCTTGAAGAGTGCTGCTGTGTCTGATACAGAAGAGCGAGCTCTGAAGTTTAGTTGAACAGATAGCAGGTGAGAGCATGATGGGCCCTATTTTAATTACTTCTAGGGGCATCTACCTTACTCTTCAAACTCTCATAGATGCCCATCAGAACGCCCTGAGTTGGTTGTAACTAATTTCTTCGCACTCTATGCACCTTGCACACACAAAGGCATCTCCCTTGGCTGGATCATATCCTGTTCTAGAGGGACTGCAAATATTTCACAAGTTGCACATTTCATTTGGCTGTGATGCGTTGGAGAATCTTCCCCCTTAGGGTTTTCCCCGAGATACAGTACCCCGATACTTTGTGCCCGTGACCCTGTTCATCCATCGCATTACCCAGTACTCGACTGCCAGGAATCTGTTTATGTAAGAGGTCGGTGCAGAAGATCAGATTGGTGATGCATATAGTGCGATTGGTTGTAGGCACCGCTGGACGTATCCTCCGACTACATCGACGTGGAGTAATCCCGTGAGCTCTTGTCGAATTGCCCACATCGCCGAAAATGTCTTAGTTTTCATGGTCGAAAAATGGTTTTGAAAAGTGAGACCCTCGTCCCAAGTCAAGCCGAGGTCGGTGTGAGACTTCACTTTCCTTATCTGCACTCCGTTGTGATAGGCTATGCTGTCATTTTCTATTCTCTTTTCGTAAATGTGATTTGGGCTGATTTAGATATGTTTAGCTCCAGACCTATCTGCAGTAGATAGGTTACAAAGCTGTTGATCAGGACGGCGGCTCGCTGATTTATCAGGCGGGTTTGTTCAGGGTCATTTCATTTTATATATAATTTGAGGTCATCTGCATATGAGGAGAATTCAGTGTACCTTGAGAGGAAAAGTTCAAGGGACGCGGCGAACCACAAACCGGACAAGACACCTCCCTGCGGTACTTCCCGCGTTATAACGCGCTCCTGTTGTTTTTTGAATAAAATTTACACCATTAACAAAAGGGAAAATTTGAATGTTATTCCACCTTTTTCCGAATAATTCCATCTGCTTTGCCATGAGTTGTTTTGGCCTAAGGATGAGGTTGATGGCTTTTAGCAGGCTCCCTCTAATGCCAAAGTATTTTTCCTGAATGTAGATGAGAGCGGGAATTGAGAGCTTATCATAAGCAGATGAAATATAAAGGAAAATGACGTCCAGCTGAGATTTACTGTTGAGAGCAGTTCGAATTTTAAATAGCGTGTCTAGTAAGTTTGTATATGTAGATCTTTTGGGGATCACAGTATGCAGATGTTTGGGTCTATGAAAGAAGCATTGTTCGATCAGTGCTGATAAGATAGTTTTCTCAAACACTTTTAATAGAGTGCAGCCCACCGAGATCGGTCTGAAGTCCTTAGGTTCCTTAGGGTTTCTTCTTTTGGGTATGGGTTGTACCCTGTAGTGATTCCATATTGTCGGGATTGATCCGGAATTTAATATCTGATTAAAGATTGACAGAAGGGTCTCCACAATGAAGGCACTGCACACTTTAACCATGAATAGAGGAAAACCATCAGGACCAATTGTAGTTTTATTTGAAAGTCTAGTGATGGTATTTATAAGGTGTTGCTTTGTTAGAGATATAGTTGAAAGGGGCTGTCTAGAATGTATGAGGAAATCACCCAGTTTTGGGGTTTTTGGATCTGATGGCACCTCGTTGAAAGTCAAAGTTACCCGTTCCTGAAATACCTTCTCTTCCATATGGAAAACTTTGTTGCATTTGGATGCAATACGTTTGGAGTGATTTATTCTGTTGAGTACCAGCTGCCGGATTGCTTTTCTTTTGTATTTAAGGAAGGTGGTCCGGACTTTCTTGTACATCTTAGTATAATATTGTATAATATTTATACAATTATTTATTAATTTTCATTGTTAATCAATTCAACTGTATTTAAATGGAAATCATGCACCTGACTATAGTTCACATTGCATCCCGGAACATTCTTCTTCTGTCTCAGATGCTAACTGGTGTGATTGATGACCCCAGTCTTCACGGAGTTATCGCTACTCCACTTGCTGGACGCAGTAATGACAATCCCTACTTACCGTTGCATTCTACACTATCCAACCTGTGCTGTCTGAAGAACTTCTATCCGAACAACGCAGTACCCCTTTTCAATATATTGGCAATAGATCCTGAAATACTGTGAAGGCAAGCAGTACAGAGTGAAGAGCCTCTCTGAAGCTTACAGCTTGCTTGAACTATAGAAGTATGAAGAAGAAGCTTGAACTAGAAAAAGCTAGGAATTTGAACTTTATAAATAGGAAGGAATGACCAAAATATAAAGCAACTGTTGGACATCTACTTTTTTAGGATACTGTGAATAATTTCCTCTTCTAAAGTTGTCGATAATTACATTCTGTAAATAATACTGAAAATGATTCACACTTCTGTAAATATTGTAAACATTATTTGTAAATATTGCATTGTAAAAATTGCCATTCTTGCATTTTCGTACACCCTTCTAGCCGGTCGGCTGTGTAAAAGGGGTGAAAGCAATCAGTTGCTATAATAATAAACGTATTTAATAATAATAATAATAATAATAATAATAATAATAATAATAATAATAGATTCTTAAATGCAGTCATACGTTTTACGCTATCAAGTTCAAAATGTACGTTGAGCTATCCCGTTACGATCTCAGAGTTGATTTTATGTTCCAGTCAATGACCAAGCCCGAGCATTCCGCAAATTTTACCACCATGGAATGTCTTCGCCCGTTCACCGGACGTGAACCCTGTAGAGCATCTTTGGGATTCTGTGGAATGGTCCGTTCGAGCATTGGAACCTCCACCCATGAATGCCACAGAATTATGGACAGCGGTCAACAAGCATGGATGAAGATATCTGTGGAACGCTTTAGTGAATTAGTGGAATCAATGCCTCGCCGTGTGACTGCCCTTTTCCGGACGAAAAGTGGGTCTAACGGTTACTAGGTAGATATCCAGTGGTTTCTGTCCACTACTCAGTGTATATCATCATTAGATAAGTGGAATCCAGCTTGTAATATTTTTCGTTATGAGAGTTTTCACTCCATATAAAAACACTGAACGAAAACCCCTGATGTGAATCTGGGTATGAATTGCCAGATCAAGAAAATACTGAATATTTTCTTGATTTGCCAATTCAAAATACTGAAACCGAACATTTTTTTAAAAACTTTTATTTGGTCTCTATCGTTATTTTATATCAGATCCATATTTATATATTATTAGACAGTTATTTACATTCATTGATTACTCTCTTAAAATGCTCCTCCATATTTCTTTAGTATTGAGAAAAAAGGTGAAATGGATTAACGACATAATCTGTGGAACCTATCGCCTCTTTCTTAGGTTGCTTCTAAGTGTATCTTCAAGAAGGGTCTAACGAAGATTGCTAAATCTTTGGGTGGTGGCTTCTGCAAAAGAAAAGAAATCTAACGATTTCATTTTTAAAAAATGCTGTAACTAAAAGATATTTAATGAAAATTAAAAAAAATAATTACTTACATCCTGAACTTCACATACTTATGTTATTAGCAGAAGCCTAATTCCTCGAAACCACTACCAAGGAGACTTGAAATGTCTCCTAAAAGTGTGGGTAGAAGATCCTATACCGAAATAGAAATTTATTCCATTAAATCGTTCTTATAAATGCATAATTTGATGAAAGGTTGTAGAACGAAAAGGTTGTAAATTTGATGAAAGGTTGTAGCACAAAGGTTGTTAATAACCTTTGTTAATAATACGTGTCCAGCATTATTATCTAATAAGAAATCAAGAAATCACGATATTTCCGCTTGATTTCTTTCTTTTGAATTCAATCCGAAATTTGAAGAAAAAAAGATTTCTGATCATTCTTCAACTCATTCAGATCTAAAATGTGAAAGATGGAAATTGCTGCTAAGACGGTGTTTCAGATATGAATAGAACCAAAAGTCTGCTGGAGATAAGTCGGCCGACCTTGCAATTCAGGGATGTGAAAATGGTTCCGATAATTCTTTTTTTCGTGAAAGTTCCAGATACGAGCTGTTTGCAGTATTATCAGTATGGAACAAAAATTCTGCTTCCACTTAAACCACGTTCAATAATCTCTGGAATAATTTCTGTCGGCACCGATTGTGAAAAAGACGCAAGCAACTTCCTCACATTATCGACGGGATTAGAACTGAAGTCTTTTCCACCCGGTGTGGGGAATAGCTGATTCTATCAACTGCCCTAGCCTCGAAGGCCTCTCACATTGTTCAGTTCATTATCAACTGTGGTACCCACGAGGTTTTTCATTGCACATTTCACTACATTCCTTTAGGGGGTACTGTCGTACTGCATTCTCGTTTGACCTATTGTGGCCAATCAGTTAGAATTGTTACAACTTCTCTCTGCCACTTACATCAACAAGCTGTGTCCAGATAGAGCGCTGCCGTTTCCTTGATATTTTTTGCGTTTTGGACATTTTCGATTAACGTCTGTGCATGAATACCCATCAGGGCTGTAGTGTCGTCACTTTGCACCCATGTTGCGCTGACATGTTTGACATTGTCTATCGCATCCCACTCAAGGTGCTGTTGGTCCCGCTTGCTCAATTGAGAACACACACTGTCCTTCACTATCTGCTTATACAGAGATTGATAAGTGTACCTGAAATCGTCTCTGACGGAGCAGTCGATTTCTTGGATGACGGAATGTACCTAATTGGGTTAACATGACAGAAGATACTCATTCTATGGGCTTAAATTTCTGTAAATTACGAAATTTCTAATTCCTGATTTATAACCCAAAGTGCAATGTGGTGCACTGTATAATACTATTCTTATTGCAAACAGTTCAAACACAATACGCTATTCAATTCTTTTAATTTTTCTTTTAAAAATTATTTCTCGAACTTGAAGTGGATGAAGTTTAGACTGAGAAAGATCAGTTGCTGATGTTTGTACCCATCTCTAAACATCGATCATAATTTGATTGCGACTAATTCACAGTTTTATGGGAATAAATATTAAATTTCGTATTCTTTCTTAACTTCTTTATCTTATTTAACAAAATGAAAAGGAAAGGGATAACTATAATCCAAATATGATTAATTATTCCTTTATGCCAGTTTTATACTAACATTTATCACACGTGGATGTGTCATAGAAAATATGTACAAATTCAGCCCGTGGACAATTATTAAACATTAATATAAAAAACACTTTCTGTGTAGATTTTTAATTGCTTCGGAACTTATTGTGCAACTGAAAAACTCCAATAAGATCACCAAAAAAAACAACCTTTTCATTAATAAGCTGGATCCCTAGTATACCCACATCCTTATGGACAAAGTGCAAACAATCAGTGTTCCGTTTCCTCCCCCTCCTCACGGGCAAAGAGGTCTGCCACACTTGGTCCCCCACCACTCTACTAGGCTCCATTAAACTTAACTTCTAAAATTAACATCTACTGCCTATTAACAACCACCCACCATCAACCCGATCGATGAGCCTTTGCTTCATGAAAAGGTCAAATTCTACTACGCAAGACTCCATGTAGGAATGGTGATTTGTCTCCTCCGCCGCCGGACGATCACAATTCTATACAGTAGAGTTCCGCTCAGTGGAAGTCTAACCTAATCATCGCTCATCAATGTCTGAACAGAACAAGCCAACCATATATATAGGCTATGTTCGCTTTGTGACGTCATCAGACTGGAATTACAATTCGAATATTTTGAGACTCAGGTGTCAGTTGGTCAATGAATAGGACTGTTTCAACAATGAATGGCTGCATCCATAGTTGTAATGATTGTTATCTTTTTTGGAAGTAATTTAAGCAAACCAGATAAAGTAGAGAGCCCTGCACAAGGAATAGCGTTGCCTTCAATTGGACCATTATTCAAGCGACGCTCTTTAAAATGTAATAGGCTTCAGTATTACAATTCATCCTCGCTACAACATATGTTTAAATTCTTCTACCCTAGTATATTATTTTAACCCTGAGAGGAATGGGATTACCATTACTCAAAACACCGAAGTGCATGGGCGAAACTGACAACGGGAGTCGTCCTAAGGTTCACTGATTATTTGTCCAAAGTTGGCGTTAGACAATCAAATATTTCCCTGTTCTTTTGTGTAATGGAAACGAATGAGACCAGAAATTCCAGACACCTTGTTTTCCAGGCTGCTACATATAACAATAGTTCCGTGCAAGAATCACTTTTCTATGCCCGCGGATCCAAGCTACCAGTTTTCGCATATCATTTCCTCGATAGCATCAGCAAATATTCTTGCACCCCTTATATGAAAGGGGATCCAATTCCTGTAAAAACATTCTCTTCTGTTAACAAGCACCGACCACGCTTAGAAAAATTCTACGCCATGGGTCTTGCACTTTTTCTCCAAAACCGAATTTGTTGAGAACGCTCTCAGCATATAATCCCTCCTACAGTGTGTGAGCAGAATTTCAGACATTTTGGTATTAATTCTAACTCGCGACTTTTTCCCAATATTGCCCTGTACTTGTTACTCCTTGGCACTAATATCATTATTTAGTTTCTCAATAATAAATTTTCATTTATTGAGTAAAGCGGTCCCTGGCCAAAAAATCTGGCAAATCCGCCATACATATAGCCATGGTAGAGTATAAATATTAACAATATTCTTATGTACACGAAGCATTGTTCTGTATATCATCAATCAATTCAACTATCATATGACAAATCAGTGTCTGTAAATTACGCGTGTTCTCTGGCCATTGCACAAAATTACCGTATATTATATTACATTATATTATATTATATTATATTAAGCCACCCGAATATTTAAACCCATATGCTGTGCTATGTGTCTTATGTCTGTTAATTGCGTGTGTTCTTTGGATTATTTGCCTGTTTTTTGTTGGGCGAAAAACTCCAGTTTCTGGGGGAAAAATCTTACTATCTACGCTTGAGACCGACTAACTCAGCCACGGAGTGAAAAAAGCCCATTAAAGTTCCTCGAGATATCGACGAGATTCGAACCCGGGCTTTTTCCACCCAGTGGGGAAGGATGGTGACGACATCACAGTGCTACCCGCGCAGACTCAGCTACAGCACAACAACGAGCTGGACCAGCAGGCTACAACAGAAACCGATGAAGAGACACTGTCCGCTGATGAGCATCACATCTTAGAGACTGATCATCGCCGATAAACTTCGAAAGATAAACAGTTCATGGAACAGCCATCCACCAGCAGTCAGACAGCTCCACAGAAGCTGCTCATATTAACGAGCAAAACCAGCTGAAAGAGGGTGATATTGCAGGATCAAACCCATGAAAAACAACAACTAAAGTTTCTTTGCCATCTGTGTTGGCAGCAGCAGAAATAGACACCCACCCATTAAGGAAACAGAATACCAACATCCTGTCCACCTCTACAAAAAAACTTCTCTGTTCCTATATGAAAAATAACATACTATTATACGTAAATTGAAGAGTACAGTACACCAATTCATCCATTCATCATCATCATCAGCCATTTTCAACCCACTGCATGATGAAGGCCTCTCCAGTAACTGTCCAATTCCTTCTGTTTTGTGCAATGGCCATCCATTTACTACCCACAAACTCATGAATTTCATCTATCGATCTGCACTGTTGACTTCCAGGTTTTCGTATAGCTCCTCTTGGGTACCATTCTGTTATTTTCTTAGTCCATCTGTCATCATGTCTTCGAGCTAAGTGTCCTGCCAAAGCCCATTTTAGTTCTTTAGTTTTGATAAGAATGTCCTTTACTTGAATTTGCTGCCTAATCCAAGTGTTTCGCTTCTTATCTAATAGTCTGATTCCCAATATAATTCGTTCCATCCTTCCCTGTGTAGTTCTCAGCTTCTCTTCTATTCTTTTGGTGAGTGCCCAAGTTTCACTTCCATAAGTCATGGTGGTGAGTATACATTGGTTCATTATTTTACGTTTCAAACAAACTGGGATATTAATATTCAGTATATAATAATAATAATGAGATTCTTTATTAACATAAATTTTATACACTAGTGATTCCTTATACAGAAAGCCAGAGGAATCTTACAATTAGTTGTTTATACAAGTGATTTTGATTTATAAAAAAATGAATAAATAAATAAAATAATAATAATAACTAAATAATAATTAATAGATCAAAGCAAAGATGATAATCAAAATGTAAAAATGAATGAAGTAGTAATTACAGGGAAAAAGGACTACAAGTTGAGCAGAACATGAAATTACATCGGCTAACTAAGATTGGCACTTAATAAATGTCCTTTACAACAGCAAGATGGGACAAGATGCCATCTCGATATGCCTTGTCTATCGTCCACAGGTCGATGTCGATGTTGAGCGAGTTGAAAGTGTCCAGAGTCACATTAGAGAAGTGTCTCTTGAAATTCTGTAACCGCTGGAGCCTTGAGCATAAGGAGGGAGTACTACGGAGATGTCTGCCTGGCAAACGCCAACCACCCGTGTTCCAGATGTTGATGTGATCCTGCTTAGCTGAGCACAGATGAAGGAATGACTTTATTTTTAGCACATGGGCTCTGTGGACTATGGGCGTATATTGCAGGTTGCAGCAGAGAGTAGATTTAGATGTTGCGTAGATAGATCTCGTGCGACCACAATTTGGCCCACTTCAGCACCCAGAATTCAGGGCCATAGTTTCCTGAGGCTGGTGGGTGGTGCCGCCGACCAAACTTCCACGGCATAGGAGAGTACACTACAGAAGTAAGTTGCGAGGTACTTCTTGATTATTTTCTTATTGTGCGTTTTGCACAGATCAATTTTCATTCCCCAGAACGCTCTCAGGGCTTTGGAATACTGAGCTTGGATTTGTTTTTTATAGGTGAGGTTGGCATCAAGGATTACTCCTAGGAATTTGACACTGTCTGTGGGAGTCAGGACATTTCCTGCCAATTCCTGAAGTAGAGAAGATGCAGTATCAGTAGAAGTGTTCCGACCTGGCTTAAAGATAAGATAGTTTGACTTCTCTGGATTCACTGACAGGCCAAAAAATTTAGCATACTTATATAATGTATTTAGGTAGCTGTTTACAGATTCAGAGGCGATTTGTCTTTCTTGTGAAGGACCAACATGGCGTTTGCATGGCAAGTAGCAAACAATATCATTAGCATACGATAGGAAAGCTGGAATTTGATCCATTGGTGGAAAGAATATTGCTGCAAATAACAAGGCTGAGAGAAAACTACCTTGTGGGATCCCTATTTCGACGCTTTTAGTGACTTTAATGCCATCGCCTTTGAAGTGAAGCATTCTCCTAGATAGCAAATTATTGAGGATCTCGATCATATTTCCGGATATCCCGTAGAATCTCTCAAGTAAGGCAAGAAGGGGTGTTATTTGGACTGAGTCGAAAGCAGACTTCATGTCCAGAAAAATGGTGTGAAGATCTTTGTTGTCATTCCAGGTGTGAAGAGTTTTTTGTGATAATGACTGTAGGCAGGTTACTGTAGATCTATTAGGCATGGCATAATGGGTGTGTTCTGGCCTATGCGCAAAGATTGCGAGTGCTACATCATTATAGATGCACTTCTTGAGGCATTTCAGGAAGGGAGAGGCAATTGATATTGGCCTGAAGTCAGCCGGTCTTTTCGCATGAGGCGTTTTCGGAACTGCCAAGATTCTGTATGATAACCAGCTTGAAGGCACCTGTGCAAAATTGAGTACTTTGTTGTAGGGTTGAGTGAGCTCTTTGCTGATGAAATGAGAAGCAATTTTTAGACTAAACAGAGGTATTGCGTCAATTCCTATGGTGGACTTGTTAGGTAGTGAATTTATTATTTTTATTAATTGTTCTTCGGAAATTTCTGTATTACTAGTACCTGACTATATTTCCTGAATGCTATCCATCCAAAATTTATTCTTCTCTTGACTTCCAGTCATTTATCATTATTACAGCTAATAACTTGTCCCAGATAAGTATATGACTCCACCTTTTCAATAATTGCCCCCTTCAATCATTATTTTCCTTTCTGTGGCATACTTGTTCTTCATTACTTTTGTTTTAGCCATATTCATCTTTAGTCCAAAATCCTTACTAACTGTGCATCTCCTCCTCTGTAAGATTTTCCTCTAATTCTTTGGGATCGTGGCTTATGACCACAATGTCATCTGCAAATCGTAAATGGTTTAGGTACTCTCCGTTCATATTTACTCCTTTTTTGCGACCAGTCTAATCTTCTGAAAGCTTCCTCAAGGGCAGCAGTAAACAGCTTCGGAGATATTGTGTCTCCTTGTCGAACTCCTTTCTCGATTTTAAATTTGCTACTGTCTTTGTCTAGTCTAATAAAGGATGTAGCACTATCATATATTTTCTTAAAAATCATAATATGTAGTGTATCTATGCCTTGTCTTTCCAGTGCCCGAAACATTGCCTTATGCTGTATAGAGTCAAATGCCTTTTCATAATCCACAAATGCCAGGCATAATGGTGTTTTATATTCATTTGCTTTCTCCATTAGCTATGATATTACGTGAAAGTGATCCATAGTTGAGAATCCTGTCCTAAAGCCAGCTTGCTCTTTCAGTTAATTCTCATCAAGTATTCTTTCTAATCTGTTAGTAATGACCCTTGTGAACAACTTGTAGATGTGGGATAGCAAGCTAATTGGTCTATAATTTCCAATTTCTGATTTATCTCCTTTCTTATGCAGCAAAACTATGATTGCATTATTCCACTGCTTAGGCGTCACACCCTTTCTAATGCACTTTGTGAATTGTTTTGCCAGTTTTTGTGTTATGTCTCGTCCTCCCAATTTTAACAACTCTACAGTAACTTCATCTTCCCCAGGGGCTTTCTGATTCTTCTTTTTCATAAATGCATATTCTACCTCATCAGAACGAATATCGGTATGACATATGTGTTACTAATTTGTGATCTATTTTCCCCACTGCTGGCAGCATTCCCTCGCTCCTTGTATAATTCTCTATAGTAGTCTTCTGTATTTGAATTATTGCCTTCTCAGCTATTTGAATTATGCCTTCTGTGCTATTCATAAGTGCACCATCGCTATTCTTCAGTTTCAGTATCATTTTTCTTTCTTTATTACTGCTCATGGCTGCTGATTAAAGTCCTTTGTTTTCCCTTAATGCTTGTTCTACGTTTCTTGTGTTAAATCTTCTTATGTCTTCTTTGGGCCTCTTTCTAATGGCTTTGCATAACTCAGTATACTCAATTTTCTCCTTGTCAGTGTTTATCTTGCTCTTCATTTGTCGCCTTCAGTTCATCATGACAAGTGTGTTTCTTGACAAATTTTTCTTCTTTGGATTTCTTTTTCCGTATAGGTTTCTTGGGCTTTATCACTTTCAGAAAGTTGTAATATTCCTGGTCGTATCTTTGTCCTGAGCAGTCTGCAGAAGCTCAAACTTCTTCAGTTCCAGTACATACTGCTTTTTCTCCTCTTCTGTTATCTCAAAGACCTTTGTATAATTTACTCGAGTCAATTTTTTCCTTTCCTTTCCTACGTCTATATCAAGTGTACATCTTACCATTCTGTGATCACTTCCAACATTTACCTTATTCAGGACGGTAACATCATTCACGATATATCTTCTGTTAGTGAGGATGAAGTCGATTTCAATAAAAACTTCAGGGACGTCGTTGCAAAGCTTGCACGCTTTTTCAACTAACTTCTGCAAGGAAACGACTCTGTCCCATTCATGTGGTTTCAAGTTAATTACCTTATTACCGTCCTGAATAAGGTAAATGGTGGAAGCGATCACAGAATGGCAAGCTGTACACTTGATATAGATGTAGGAAAGGAAACGAAAAAAATTGACTCGAGTAAATTATACAAAGGTCTTTGAGATAACAGAAGAGGAGAAAAAGCAGTGTGTACTGGAACTGAAGAAAACGTTTGAGTTTCTGCAGTAGTGTATGCTGTAATATTGTTGACATTTGTGCGTTGACTTCTCATAATTCTACCTGGATTCCTACAATAAAGGGAATTAACTAGAAACCACATGAATGGGACAGAGTCGTTTCCTTGCAGAAGCCAGTTGAAAAGCGTGCAAGCTTTGCAACGACGTCCCTGAAATTTTTATTGCGCCATCTAAGGAAAATCGACATGGCCGCTGGATTTCAAAAAAGGGTGCAGTTTCAAAGAAGAATCAAGCAGCTCCAGTCGTTGCTTGGAATATCCGATTGTGACTTTAATAACACGAGACGGGTTGCATCTAGACGCAAGAGTACATTCTTCAGATTGGCAGGCTAACTTTCCTCCCTCTAACCGATATATACTTATACCTGACTGTTTCTCATATATCACTGTATTGGAAACAAGAAAACATAGTTCAGACCCTTCAGAATCGCTTCTTTTGGAAATACTTGTCGACACAGTACATTCTCATTTCCAGAGACACACAAGCAGATGTAAAAGCTGCGATGGAAGTGAAACATTTATTCATGTAGCCATTGCCTTGTTGAGAGTGGATTTGCAAGAAGTGCTTTCGCTGTGTAAGAGATGGTCACTGCTTAAGTGTAAAGATATTTTTTAGAAAGTTGGTTGTCAGACTGTAGAAACTTATGCGATTGTAAAGAGTGATAATCCAGAATTAGATATGGAATACTGAATTCTGCCAATCCCACCAGCATGGACGTTTTTCCAGAAAATACACAGTCGCACTGTACTGTGAGACTACCCTATCCTGTCAATCTGGGACCTGGAGAGTGGACTGCGGGCCTTGCAGAAGCCATTTTCCATCGAAATTTGATAATATCAATGAAGCGTTTAACAAAAATTATTGTCGATGAATTTTTTGACGCACGGCATGAAGATTTTGAATGTACTGTGAAAACGAGACTGGGTTAGCCTGCAACGCAATAAGCATTAGTAGAGCAGCATTCAGATGCAATTCCGGATGCACTGAAGTCGCACATTATTTTTGTTGCAAAGCCGAGGGGTGCAAACAAGCATTTTGTTATTTTTTGTATAAGGTGAATATTCTATATTTATTCCACTCGATCTGTATTCTCTTTTGGAACACCCCCATTCAGGAGACGGTTTGCTTCGTATTGACGAGGAAGATTTTCTCCATGATAGAAAGACACAATAAAAAGAGAAAGATTGAGATTTCTGACAATGGATGGCAAACTGCAGGGGCAAGTCTATTATTGCATCTGATGCCACCTGCGAAAACTGTATTTGGTAAAAAAAATTATATTCATAAGCAGCTGAAAGCTGCGTATCATGAAAAGAATTCAGTCAGCATTCCATGTGAATATTACTGAACTGTGAAAGAACTGCTCAGCGCTCTTGAAAAAGCCACCGGATGTTTGTTTGCACAAGGTGCAGACAGAAAAGTTAAGATCAGTGTATCCGACGATGTGTGTTTTTCCAGATGTGTATTTTCCCAAAGCCCATATACACCAAAGCCATTGCTGCCCGTCGACTTTATCAAAGCCCATCCTGGTCTCGGACAGCTCCTAGGTTTTGAAGAAGTTAGAATCGGGCCCGAGTTTAAAGGAACTGTTAAAGGCAAATATCTGATCGACATTAGAAAAGGTGTCTACAGGTTGTACATATATTCGAACATAATTTCTCCTCACGTAGTCCGCGACATTTATTCGCCTTTGCTTAGAGTTATTCCTGCCACACATGATAATTCCGATACTATTGCGAAGATATACACCCCCTCGATCGATTATTATCCCCTTCAGTAAATGATGAGTTGAAGACAAGAACAACTATTTTTGAGAATGTGATGGTACCCTTTCCAAGCTCACGCCTTCTCCTGACCAGACTTCCCCTCTTGGGATGAATGACCTGACTATGGCTACACCTGATCCCACTCCATTCTATTATGCGGCAGCAGTGAAAGCTAGGAAAGTGACCCATGCTGAGGCTGCAAAGCAGCAACTACAACCCCCATCAACTTCTGATAGGAAGATGCAGCATGTGCTACTACTCCGTGCTAGTGAAGACTCGAACCTCAAGACCAGTACTGAGGTGCCCGAGATGGTAGCTAACACACTAAAGAGTGATTATCGAAATGTCAAAGTCAAATCGCTTAGACCCATCAGCAACAGGGGAGTCATCCTCGAAACTACTGCTGAAGAGGATCTGAAAAGCATCTCTTTCAGCGATTCCCTTTCTTCTGTTGGTGTCCAGGCAGCACCACCAAAGAAAGCTAATCTATCATTACTCATTTATGATACTCCCAAGGATTGGTCTAATGAAGAAATTTTAGACGACCTCTACTACAAAAATCTGGCCGACTATGGGTACACTAAAGAAGTCAAAAGCGAAATTCCATTCAGATTTCAAACAAAAACAAATTCCAATTCAATGGCGCACAGGGTCATTAGCCTTTCACCCAAAATCTACAAGAAAGTTCTCTCATCTGATAGAATTTTCTTGGGTTGTAGTGCATACAGATTTCGACCCTTTACAATCGTCACAAAGTGCTTCTTGTGCCTTGGATATGGCCGCACCTAGCAACACTGTACCCATAACTTCCCCACGTATGACCACTGTGCACGTAGCGGGCATGTACATGTAGAGTGCCCCCATCAAGATGAGCAGCCTTGCTGTGCCAACTGCAAAAGACGGAAGCGAGAGCTTTCTCACTCAGTCCGTGATGTTACTTGCCCTGAGTACCAACGTGCACTAGAAATGGTACGATTGAAAACCTCTAATGAACAGTTCAAATACAGTCAAACCAAGTCGAGCCACTGCAACAAACTTTGATTCTACTTCACAGGCTTCCACCAACTCAGTCTGGGCTAGGGCAAAGCTAAAAATTATGCAAATAAATGGACAGAGATCACGATCCGTCGCTGACGAAATTCGTGTCTCCGCTGAGGACCATGAGATCGATGTTATCGCCATCCAGGAACCCTATACTGCTAGAATATAATGTGGACCATAAACGAGGATTATAGGCTTTCCCATCACCAGCAGAGCCATTCAGCCTGTCGCAGAGGACCCAAAATCCTGCATTGTGGTCTTCAATCATGAATTGAAGCCCATGTACGACTAAGATGTCCTTGGTCGTACATGGACCCTGTAGCAAATTTGCTACCTGTGTTCAAATCATTAGCCCAGTACTGACATTTTATCTTATTCCACTGTACTGCCCACCATCTGCAGACTTCACTGAATTACCTAGAATTTGCACTCAATTTCCTTGATAACAAGTCAGTCCTTCTTGTCTCGGACACCAATGCCAAATCCCACTTCTGGCATAGCAATACCACGGACCTTCGAGGAATAATTCTAGAGGATTTCATTGTTTCCCACAACCTTACCCCTTATTTTCTACTTACTATTTTCTAAATTTATTTTATTGGCACATTTCATTATCAATTTTCATAATTCTGCCACATCCTATACCCTAATATCGGTTTTTCAATAATCATTGTCAATTTTTTTGACAAGAGCTTGTTCCAGAATACTTCGGTCCTAATGCAATCCTAATGTAATTCATGAGATCACAAGACTCATGAGTCGAGGGAAAGTATATCGAACATATTGCGAATTTTCTCCTGAAAAATGATGCGGACCCTGAAAAAAACAAAACACACTAAACTCTTACTGGTCAATGCAAAATTGCTTTTTTATTATTTTAACAGCTTATTTTCTTCTCTTAGGGAGAGAGAGAGAGGGCGTAAAATAATACATTTAGCCCATACATTACTGAGAAAAAAGAGTGTGTAGGTAACTAATAACAGAAGCTATGAATCCTTTCACGTAGCTTTTTATTATCTTGAAGTAACATTGACGGGAAACGATTGCAGTCTTTTGTCCTTCACATGGTCACAGCTCTCTAGAAAACAAACACTGCTATTAATAATTTCTCATTCTTTAAACTAGATCAATGAAGACTAATAGTAGCTACTTTACTTAGCAACACACAGAAAAATAAAACAGCCATATTCAGGAGGAGGTGTTGTAAGTTTTCTATTCATTGTGGGCAAATTAAGACTTCAACACATGTTATGCAATTGTTTATACTAATATTTAATAATAAAGTCAGTTTTATGACTTTATTATTAAACTATCATTTTAATCTTTATTATTAAAATCGTAAAATGAGTTTTAATACCCATTGACTCGTTGAAGTCAATCCTGATGTTTAAATAGTGAAATTCTGCTGAAATCTGCATTTTTTGCAGAATAAGGCAGTAAACCCCTGCTATAGCTGGGTATTGTAGGAAGTTGAATTAAATCTATCAGCTGGAGATGTGCAATGGTTTATTAATTTGGAATTTCGGTTGTTATTGGACTACAACCACTTAGCGATAAGTAGAATTTTAAATTTACATCTCCTTACGTCGTCATGGAAAGGCCTTCATCATGCAGTGGATTGAAAATTTTTATTTTATTATTATTATTTTTATTGTTATTTACTTATTTTTATTTTACTTACTTATATATATATATTTATTTTTTATTTTATTTTTTATTTTTTTTTTTTTTGCTGGCAGTCTAGTGAGTTACTAGAATGCGGGATGCTGGCATCAGGATAGTTAGTATTGACTACTTTGTGTGGGACTGTAATGTGTTTTTCCATAAATGGAATGGCAAGGTTGTTTATTTATTTTTATTTATTTTTTTTTAATTTATTATTATTTTTAAAATTTTTTTTTGTCCCTGGCTTACTTTGGCTATGTGGGGAAAATTTTTAATTGAATTTTTTTTGTTTGTTTAATTATTATTTTATTTTATTTTAATTCATTTTTATTTCTTATTTTATTTTTATTTATAATTATTTATTTATTATTAATAATAATTATTTATAAATATTATTAATAATTTTATTTATAAATATTATTTTTAATTTTATTTATAAATATTATTTTTAATTTTATTTATAAATATTATTTTTATTTTTATTTTATTATTTAATTTATTTTATTTTATTATTTAATTTATTTTATTTTATTATATTTATTATTCTTTTATTTTATTTATTTATTTTTTATTCTTTTATTTTATTTAATTAATTACTTTATTTTATTTATTTATTATTTTTTTATTATTATTATTTATTATATATATATATTTTTTGCTGGGACTCGGGATTGGGCAGCTTGGATGCGGGGTGTTGGCGCCCACCTGTATAACACTACCTCAGTTGGGTATTTTGCGGGATTGGTGCCGATACTCACAATGAGAGTTTTAGTAGACCCAGGTTGGAAAACGTGCCTGGACGGGCACCAGGAAGCAGCTGCCCAGGGATGATTGCTTCCTGATGGTGAGGTGGCCTGAATATAATGTTCAGGCCACCTGTAATATTCATAGAGTACATGTTTAATTATAGTTCTAGGTGGATTTGGACGAGAGTTTTGGGGCCACCATAGAACAGAAACAAAGATGAAGATGAAGAGGATTGAAGAGGCTGATGGTGATGGTGGTGATGATGATGACTTCGTCATCATCATCACCACCATCAGCCTAGGACGACTTTCCACCGACAATTAAAAATACGAACAGATGTGTGTCTGTATTTTTATTTGTCCATTTGGAAATTTAACGCACGCAGCGTATGATTTCTCAGTATATATGATAGATGTTATGTGAAACAAGAGAAATATGAGGCACTATACAGCTATAACTAAAAAAAAATCTTTATTTCGCCCATTATTTTTTATTTATTTCATTATTTTCATATACCTTTTATATCTATTTTCTATTCTAATTTACCGCTCTACTCGTTACCTTACTATTTTTCTCCGACAATTATCCAAAAATCCACCGACTGTTCTCTTCCGCGACCAGAGTGCCCTCTCCATTTTATTTATTTACTAACCGGGATTCGAGCCCGTCACCACCAAATACGGAGGTGCGGAAATGTCAGGGAATGACCACCGCATATCCCGGAGCAATATGGCCTTAGTTGCTAATGCTCCTAAAAAAAAACCAAATAACAACAATAAATAATAACAACACTTACTAACACAAATTACATAAATAAATAATAATAATAATAATAATAATAATAATAATAAAACAGACAGCGTTCTCACAAGATCCGCTTTTTTAGGTAACTCGAGCATTCTGAACTTCAAAAAGGATCATATTTCAGTTCCTGACAGCTATCTGCCCATATCCTATATGATCTTGAATACAAAACAAGAACGAAAAAGAGAAAACTGAAATAGCGAAATTGCTATGGCCTCAGTCTTCTTTATACTAATATTTAATAATAAATATTATTATTAAATAATATTTATTTTAAAAAAATTTTAAATAACGGGCCAGTCAGTCGACACATTAGATCTGAAACAAATGCAAAAGCGATGGTCATACGCAACCAAACTAAAAAAAAAAAATATATATATATATATATTCATGTAGAAGGTAATTCTCAGCATTCACGTAGACGGTAATTAGATGTCAGTAATGACAAACGTCGTGAGTTAACCGAATTTGAAAGAGGGATGATAGTGGGTATCTGATGGCCACTCTATCGCGGAGGTATTGCAAAGATTGCACTGCCCAGTTCGACAGTATCAAGAGTGTATCGGGAATAAGCCATTTCTGGAATCACATCTCATCATGCACAGCGCTGTGGGCAGAGAAAT
Source organism: Mastigoproctus giganteus (assembly GCF_048544385.1). Lineage (NCBI taxonomy): Eukaryota > Metazoa > Arthropoda > Arachnida > Uropygi > Thelyphonidae > Mastigoproctus > Mastigoproctus giganteus. Next base: position 71,483,771 of record NC_143587.1, on the reverse strand, counting down.
GTGGTGATGACCCTAGCCGTGGACATCTGTCTCTCATTGTTTCAGCCAAACGGAAAGCAACAGTGGCACAAACCACCGCTGACTTCAAGGAGGGAGGTCCCTGAAACGTCTCCATCAAGACCATCAGGCGATCATTAGCCGCAATAGGTTATCAGAGCCATCGACCCACCAGAGTCCCATTGCTAACACCACGACACAGGATTCTACGCCTCAACTGGGCGAAAGAACATCGGCACTGGACCTTGGATGATTGGAGACAGGTCTGGTCCGATGAGGACCGTTTATAGTTATTCCAAGTGGACGGGAGGGTGCATGTCTGGAGAAAACCTCACGAAGCTATGCACTCGTCGTCAAGAAGGAATTGTTCAGGTAGATGGATGGTCGGTAATAGTCTGAAGCATTTTCAACTGACACACGTTGGGACCCCTAGTACGTCTAGATGCATCACTGAACGGTCCAGGTTACGTGTCCATCCTTGCAGACCATCTGCATCTCTTCATGGTCATCGTGCACCCACAGGGCAATGGACTCTTTCAGCAAGACAATGTGCCACCCCACAGAGCCGTGATTACTAGAACATGGTTCGAAGAGCATTCCGACGAATTTACCAGCATGGATCTCCCGTTTACAAGACATGAACCCAGTGGAGCATCTTAGTGATGCTGTGGAAAAATCTGTTCAAGATTTGGATCCTCCACCCAGGAATGCAACGGAATTGTGGAGAGGGATGCAGCAATCGTGGATGAAATACCTGTGGTAAACTTTCGTGAACTAGTGATGCAATGCCTCGCCGCGTGACTATGTGCGGGGGATTTACATGTTACTATTTTATTTATTATTATATTATATCTCACAGAAGATTTTTCTTAGGTGCCCTCACACCTATCAAGGCCCACCTTTTTGCCACCTGACTGCTATACAATGTATATCTCACAGAAGATTCTCAAGATCTTGACGATAATTTCTTTTGTTTCCCCTTAATCAGTGTCCAGGATTATCTCGCCAAATTATGGGAGAGCAAACACTTAACCAGGCAAGCAAGGTGGGTGTTATTTAGAATAACAGGACACAAAGTGAAAATAAAACATGAAATTTATTACATACATATATACAACATAATATATAACTGAACTAGATAGCATATAATCTAACATAGAAAGTTAAATCAGAGATACATTGCATATATTATTCTTATTCCAGTTTCCCTTCACTGGTTAATCTCATTTGACAGTTATAAATAAAAAAAAAACATGATTCATTCTTCATTCTTCTTGTCCATTTCCTAGTTAATTCCTAACACTTATACATCACTATACCTATTTCATTTACTCCTGTATACAATTCTGTTCCATATAGTAATAATCAAATGTGCTACATTCGCCATTCAGCTCTTTGTTCTCATCACACTGTGGACAGCGATGCAGCAATCGTAACTTCCAAAAATCACAAAAATTTCCCATAACCTCTAAATATCCATATTTGTAAGATTTACATCTTACAACTACCCTTATCCGGGCGAAAGGTGAACATATCCGTTACTATTTAAGTATCCCATGATTTCTGTCCACTCAGTGTATTAATATTACTAAACATATTAAGTGAGTGTTCTTTGAATTCTCTTCAATATTTTATAAACATTAGCCAATTTGTCCCTTGCATAAATTTATACTACTAAAGTGTTTAGTTGGTTTACTCCAAAATATGGGCAATCGCAAGAACCATGCGAAAGCTAAAACTTTAAAGACGTAAAGCACTGGTTGGCCTACTTAAATCGTGTGTAAGTAACTACAAAGAAAACCCTGACTGTGTATCTGAAAAAAAATACAATAGACAAGATATCCCATGTAAAACAACATTTCAAGCTTTAATATTACTACTGTTATAATTATTACAACTCACTATTGATTTTATACATTCATGAAATGAAGTTATTGTAAAATGAATATACTGTAAGATCCCAAATCTTACAAGTATAAATAAAGGGAATGATTTTTAATTAATTAGTTAGAAAATGTTTTATAACAAAATTTTCTAAATTCCTCTTTGTGGTAACTATAAAGAATCAAAAATAGGGCAAGTTAAGTGGAACATCTAAATCCACGCAGACACTCAATTGAAGCAGATTGCTGATTAGTCAAGCAAACGTAAGCAGGCACAGAACAATAATGGTTCTGAATGCAAGTGTAGAGCAATGGAAATTAACTTAAGCCGAGTATATACAATTAAACTGCACCTAGAAAGCATTTTGGGAAATAGAAGGGCGTCTGTTTCAGACTACGTGCGGAACTAACTGGATAAAGGAAAGGTACGGTTAGTAGAAAGTTCGAGAAGGAGTGGGTCCGCAACCTTGTACTCAAAGAGGGTGGGGGAAGATGCCCAGCCATACTGCACTGGAGAAAACAGATTTCCAATGAAGGGCGAATTACAGGAGAGATGCTGGAAGAGAAGGTGATTACGATTGGTCAAAAAAGAAGACGGGAAAATGGGAACAAAAAGTAAGAGAAAAAATTTTGGGTTGTGAATGTTTGGGAAATGTCGTGCTCGTGTAGAAGAACATTTTTTTTGGTGTCTGGAAAATAGTGGTTGTAACGTCGGGTCCATAAGAATGGTAAGGTGGAAATACCCGTGTTTTATGTAAAGGAGTGGGGAGTGAAGGTAGCCACTAAAGGTGAGGAGTACATCTGATGAATGGCCTGATGAGTGCATAAGGAATCCCATCCTTTCTATACTTAGAAAATAAATGGAAGCAAACCGTAGCCCATCGATGTATCGGAACCAGAAGCTAGGAGATAAATGCCCGAACGATTGAGCCAGGTATTAGGAAGACAGCCGGGAAAGAAAAGATTTGAAGTGAAGCTACTGATGGCTGAGGAATAAAGACTAGGCAAGGAAGAGCCCACAGTTATATAGATTGTTTGTAGTTTGGGACAGGCTTAGGACTCAAATAGCCAGCAAACAACCGGGTTAGGTGGGCAGACAAAGAGAGAGAGAGAGAGAGAGAGCTACCTATCTCTGATGTAAGGGCATTGTGAAAATGGTATGTTTTATTCTAAACATTACGTTGTGTAAGTGCCCTAGAGAAATATAGGTATTTCAAGGTTTTATATGGTTGTGATCATTGACTAGAGGAGAAATTTTCTGTAAGGGTGAAAGGATGGCTTCAGAGAGTGTTGTGTAAGTACAAAAATAAATAAATAAATAAATAGATAGGAAGAAAATTTTAGATTAGATGAAAAATATGTATGATAAAAAATTGTATAAAGGAAAAGAAGGAAGTTGTATTGATTTTGCAGTTAATTTTAATTAAAAGTAGAGTTGTACAGATTGAAAAATAAAGGGAGGAGGAGATACAATGTCTTTTTATGAGATAATAACGTGTAAAATATGATGTGGAAATAAACCTTGTTATGTTTAGGAATTTAGATAAATGTTTCATTATTCGAAGAGAAATGTACACTGCCCTCAAAGAAAAAAAAACTAGTGCTAAATCCAAACCTGCACAAGGAGAACAAAAATATCCTCCGTGCCTAGAATTTTCTGAGACAGAAAGTGTCAATAAAGCAGTCAGGGAGCTTGTGAACTTTGGAAGGATGAGGAACCAGTTACTCTTGTATTAATTAAAAATATATTTAATACACAACTACCTAAATTGGTTTCCAAAGTACGGGGTATAGTAATATGTAAGTATATAGCAGAATAAATAAATAGAGAAGAAAACCCCGGTTCCCACAATACATTGCGCTAATTATATAAGAGCTCTCTATTAGCTAAATAATACTTCTCTATTGATAAGTAATTTACTCACGCTCAGATTTCACTTCCCACTTAAAGTTAACAATTTCTAGCACAGTCACCTGACCCAAGAACCCTCCTTATTAACAATAAATTCCCAGTCCTGTGGATTAGTAGTAATAGGTATTTTCCAAGTTCTGTCTGTCTGGATACCTCAGTTAACAAAAACTTCTGACACGAAAGTTCTTGACATCCTACTAACTCTTAGATAGTTATGCATTTCTAATCCCTAGAGAGAATTAACAATTGTTGAACACATTAGTACTCATTCTAAAATATCCGATAATGACTAAGTTGTTCAGTTCAACTTTAAACATCTCGGTAAATACTGAAAAATTAATTCTAAATCTCGTACAGTCAAAATAAGTTCAGAAGACATCATTTTAGAATTTTGTACTCAGAGGAGCAGTGTGCCTAGGACTTCCTTCCTAACTTTAGGCAAAGCAGCCATTCCTTGGTCATGGCAGTATACACACACACATATATGATCAGGTACTTACAATTGCCTGTACTATCAATAATGCCTCCAACTTTTATCTCCCTGCATGAATCATCTTAAACGAGCTAATTATTCTACTTCTCTCTAGGATGAATGCAATTCCTGTAGGCTGGACCTGATCAGCGCCGAGTCAACTTCTCCCAATATATATAATCTGTTTCCACTAAGAGTCAACCATTCCAAACAATTATATTAACAAATGCAGCCTTTTCATCAATGGGGATCACTAGCCGCTGTAATAGAAACCTACGGAGAAAACCCAAAACCAACCCACACACACAAAATGGGACACACTCTTACGTTCTCAACCTCTCATTTATAGGATCTCTGCCCCGCCAATCACAGTTATTCATTTGGGTGACAGAAGTCACGTGAGTGATACTTTTCCTAGCAATTTGATAGAGAGCCATGGACTTGGACTAAGACTGGGCCAAATAAACAACTATCAAAGACCCTTCTCAATTCCGGCTTCTCTTTCTCAGAGTTTCTGAGAATTTTCTTGATCACAATAATCTCCATTTATTAGTGTAAATTATCGTAAGAGATCCTAAAACTATAGCACACTGCATTATTTTAATTTATATCTAAAGAATTAACATTTCCCTGTAAATGGTGACTGTGTTATAATATCTGATATTGGCATTGTTTGACGTTGACAATTTGCGCCTAATTAGGTGCAAATAGGTTTAAAGAAACTGAAACTGAAACATTAGCAGCTTTTCATTGTATTCAAACCTTACCTAGCAGGTAGAAAATTTTAAGAAACCCTCCATTTCGGGAGGGGTTCTACCTGTTAGTTGGGGTTTGAATACAATGAAACGTACTAATGAATTTGATATTTTGGTTAGACTGAATGACTTACCCAAATGGAATTTGAATGAGTATTTAGAATATTACCGTTTTTTTTTTAATTAGCATGCATTAAACTATATTGATGGAACGAAAACAAAAACAATTACTCACATCTTGAACTTCATAGAAATGTATTTTTAGCATAAGCCTAACATTTTAAGCTCTCCCGCAAGCACCTCTGCAACTGGTCCAACAATTTGTGGGAGAAGGTCCTAGAAAAAAAATATTTCTTTAAATTATCTAAGAAATTTACTTCGTTTTATGATTATTCTGTTTAGAAATAAATTTTTCACGTTCATATATATTTTCGATGGTTCTTGAATTAGATTTTCTGGAGTACAATGTAAGGTAGTACAATGACATCGACTTTCTGAAGTCAGCATTTTGAAGATAATACGTAATTTGACTTTTCTTATGTGCTCTGCGCAAATACATGATGGTTAAAAAGTTCGGCACCTTTTAAAAATGAATAATTTTTAAAATATATGTCGTATCGAGAAGCATTTTTTGCGTTATGATTAGTAAATACCGGACTGTTTAATCAAATTGAGAATTGGTTCGAAATTTGAACAACAGGGACGCACAAGTCATTAATTATTTATTTAATTGAGAAAATTAACGAGAAGATAAATTTTACGCTAAACTTTATTAGTCATAAATCGAAACGATTGTTTGTGTTTTCCAAAGCTAAACTTCAATATTTTAGATGGAATGTTTTGTTTCCGACGGATCTGTATTCAAATCTGAAATGGTTGACATGAAATCTCTTTAAACACGAAGTTTCAGAAATGGCCACAACTAAAAGTCTGCTGGGATTAAGTCGGGCTACAGATTAGAAAATGGAGATTGATAATTCGCTCTTCTGAAAGTCTATCGTAGAAGCTTTTTGTCATTATAATCATTATGGGCCGTAGTAAAATTATGATTTCTTATAACTCGCTTTCACCAATTTCTAGGATAATTATTGTCTTCAATATGCTGAGATATTCTGGACAATTAATTGAATATTTCAAAATGTCCTTGATTAATTCAAATCGAGCGCTTGATAGTTTCAAAATAAAATGGATCATAATAACGTAAATTTCTGTAAATCACATCGTATTGTAAGCTTCAATAGGTAGAATGGTTACGCAATGTCCACATCACAGTTATTTCTATCTCAAATTTGACAATTTATTCCTCTTACGGATCCATGAAGGTAGAAGTGCATTTCATGCGTCCGTAAGATATTCAATAACCATTCTGGGTCCCGAGCAACATAATGACTTGGTAGCCTCGTGTTTCCAATGGATCGGATGTTTGCTTTTATAGGAAAACAGGTGGAGGCATACCTTTAAGATACCTTAAAGATACGCCTTAAAGGTTACTTACTGTGCCCCCAGAGAATTGGTTGTTGCAGGGTTTTAGGCGCAATAGTCATTTCGACCATACTGCGCCTTATGTAATATGTGTGCAAATTGCATGCATTATCCATGGTGGACGAAAAACCCGAATTTCCAAAAGATAAAACCATGATACCCTCGACTGAGACTGTCTAACTCAGTCACGTTGTGAAAAGACCCATAAAAATTCCTGGCAGCATTGATGGAATTCGAACTCTGGTCTTTTCTACCAACTGTGTTACTCACGAGAGTTCCCCGAGTTAGTCGGTCTCAGTCGAGGGTAGCATGGTTTTAGCTTGCGCAAACTGTGGTTTTTCGTCCAGAAAACAGAAAATCGACCATAGAACACACGCAATTTACAGAGTGTATATACGGATAAATATGGCTTCATATGGCTACATCGATGCATCGCTTCTGTTTTAGAATCTACCAATTAACATCAGTTGGAGGTGTACATAATAGTCGGACATATTCAAGGAATCATAATAGCCTATTATAATTCCTTGAATTTGAAGAAAAACAACTAACAGTTGTTGTTACTATTAAGATGACTGTTACCTTTTGTGTGTTGGGTATTCAATGTACAAGAAGTATAAGGATCGAAAGAACATTATGAAACCGTGGAAACCACGAGTAACTGCGCTGCTGAAGGGACTACTTCAAAATTGTAACACTCCTCTGGTGAGAACGCTAATGGTTGAGGTATCCTCCGCTCATCCTTATACAAATCTTTGCAGTTTATAAATGGGCGAGGTGGTGATTACTCAGTGAAGGATTTAGATGTCACAAAATACAATGTATAGCTGTTGACAGAATGGAGTTTATTGGATCGTAGGACAAGCCATCCACAGGAAAATGGTATCTTACCTTTGGAAATTGTTTGATCATTTTTTCTGATGCTGCTAATGTCTTTTTTTGTTGTTCTTTTTAAAGAAGTTGGAATTGTGACGATCTGGCTGAATGGAATATGTTCATGAATCGTCCAAGCAGTTTTGCTTTCCAAATGAAAGAAATTTCCGTTCATATCGGTAGCTCAATTGTTTAATAAAGGACGCTAAGAAAATGTAATACATGGGATTTATCGGAAGTGCTAATCTAATAAATTCACAAAGTGGAATCTTTGAAATACCTTAAGATGATACGATTACTGCCTGGTTCTGAAAAGATTGTACCATTAATCCTTACTTTTTTTTGTCTGTGATTCAATGAGCGAAATAAGCCAGAACATAAATAATGCATTTAACAATGCCTTCTGCAAGTGTGCCTATCATGATTGCATATTAAACAGACTAGAAAAGCAATTTAAAGTTTGGAAAGGTCAAATGATGCCTTCCAGCATTTGGGCTTAATGTTTTCAAGACTGCTTGAAATGAAAGTGGCGTATTCTTTGGACTTCCATATAAGCGGATGATGATGGCATCTTAAGAATTTTAAGGAAAAAAAATAACGCTGTCGTGAAGGATACCTAGTAGAGGTGTAAGCGTGTATTACACGTGATCTAAATAACAAGAAGAACGAAAATTACAAAGTGCTGGAAAAAATCTGATAGTGTCTGTGTCAAACTCTGGTGCTTGACGGTTCCCTCAAGCTAGGCTATATGCGCTCGCATTTCGACTTCTTCAGAAGACTGGATGACGTGAACGAATTGCATGTAGATGCTTCCAGCATGATATTCAAGCAATGAAAGGGGGTATTAAGGTATCTGAGATAAATATATGGAGTGGGTGCCTCTGATGTTAAGTTTGAGAAGCTTACAATGATCACGAAAGAAAAAAGCATCAATTTGAATAGAGGGTTTTAGCTAAAGACCAATCAACTCCTGTACCTGGCATATGTTGACAGTTTACAAAACTAATTCAAAAATAGAAAATTTGAACGGCTGATATTTTTTTTTACTCAGAAGTACAGTACGATACTATGTTCCATTAATTACCGACAACTCTACTAAAATACATCGTTTTAGTTTTGTGATATTTTGTTTAGAAAATTAAATCTCTAATCTGAAGTTGTTGACGTTATCACTCCATCTGGTAACATTGATTCATAATGAGAATTGCCACTAATTGAAAATTTTTGTTATGGAAGTTAATATTCAGTTTCTAACTCCTTCATAGTTTCTTTAACGTTGTTTAATAAAATAAAGAAATAAAGTAGAATTAATCATATCAGATTTATATCAATATTTATCACTCTAGGATATGCCATAGAAATTATGCAACAATACAGCTCTTTGGAAAATATAAAAATAAAATTAATTTAAACTGTACTTACTATATAGATCGGTGTATATCTTAAAAATTCCTTTGCAATTGAAAGCACGTACCGAATTTGTTTTAGCTGAAAGACAGAAAATACATAGCTGTAGTATTTCATAAGCGCTAACTGTGATAACATTCTTATGTTATTTAATTTTATAAAATTAAACTTGTTTTGTTTTTGTTTTTATAAATACAGATGTTAGTGTCTTATAGAGATATTTTAAAGATAAGAATATATAGCTACGATTATAGTTTTAGTACGAGCGACATAGTGCAAAGCTTTTGCTGCACTGACCAAATATATATATATATATAAGAAATAAAATAAAATAATAATAATAAATAAATAAAAAAAGTAGATAAAATACAAATTAAGCACTTACCTCGTCACGCGGGTAACTATCCAGTTGACCTTTGAATTTCTTGACACTGTCTGCCCCAACTACATACGGAGGCAACTGTTTATGTAATCAAAAACTCGCTGCTCGCTGGCTAAACGAAAACTTCTTCAGTCTAGTTTAAATCTCTTCTCCTGTAATTTGAATTTATGGATCTAGTTCTGGATTTCTTTATAGTAGTGAAAAATTTCTGCCTTCATTCATTTTACTAACCATCTCTCAGATCTTTATAAACTTCAATCAGGTCCCCTCTATGATGAATGGTTGCCAAGCTCTTAGCAGAGCCCTCGTTAGTATTATAATTGGCAGAACCGCCGTCCTCCTCACACTGGGTGGAAAAAACCCAAATCTCTATCCCGTCGATGATATTAAGAATTTTTAAGGACCTTTTTTGCAACACGTATGAGAAAGTCGGTATCAGGCGAGGGTAACATGTTTTTTCCCCAAAAACTCGAGTTTTTCGTTTAGCAAATAGCAAATTGACCATAGAACACATGCAATTTACTTATACTATATATGGCACAACAATCCTAAGATGCTGATGCACCTAAAATGATACTACATCATCTATAACTCACGTAATCGCAGTCTTTCCTCATACGGTCTCCATTTTACCGATCTTACTATGTAAGTTGCCCTCTTTGGACCCTTTCAAGAAGTCCAACGTCTTCTTTTCAGATGAGATCTCCATATTTGGACATAATAGATATATACTGTTCCAATTGTGGTTTTACAATTGCATTATAAAATGGGATTATGATAGCCCTATCTCTACAGGATATCATTCGATAGGATATCATGGAAATCATTGATAGGATAACATGGGTTTTCCTAGCACCTGTTTTGCCATGCTCAGATAACTTAATATCTATTTGTATTGTAAATCATCGATTACTTTCTTCCTCAGTTTTAAATTCAATCCTAAGTTTCAATTTACTCCCACCAAGTGTATAATTTATTTTTGTGGTTTCAGTTCTCGAGAATTAAAACATAGTTTTTCTGACCATTCTGAAGCCTTTTAAAGTCATGTTGAGGGAGCACTGCTTGACATTGATCATTGACGACTCTCCCGGTCTTTACATGTCTCCAAATTTCCAAAGGATGCCCTCTATCGCTTCGTCGATGTCATTTATGAAAATCAGAAACAGGAGTGGTCTAAAATTTGAGCCTTTTTCGGACTCACTTCTGATTTTACACCACTGTAAAGAGTATTCATTAATCACAACTCACTGTCTTCTAACCTGCAGCCAGCTGGCCCTCGTGGCCAGCACAGTGGGATAATTACCTTACTCCCACAAAAGACTTGGTGGAAAAGACCTGAGTTTGATTCCCGTAAATGAGGCGTGGATCCTTATGGTCCAATTTCATAATATGGCTGAGTTAGTGCGGTGTCAGGTGAGGTTAGTATGGTTTTTCGTCTAGCAAAATAGCAAATGGATCACAGAACACACACAATTTACAGATATAAAATATACAGTTTAATATAGCTAAATTCTCTGAAGTGCCGAAATCCCTATTCCAATCAACTAACAACAGCCATTTGTGATCCAGATTAGAATCTTTCCAGAATTCCATCATGTTTCAGGCTATACAGAAACGTCTGAGAGACTGAGTCAAGTGCCTTGCTAAAATCCAAATAAATTATTTTGGATTTGTTTGCCACATCCAGCTCATGAGTAACTAAGTCAAAATAGCTTACAGTTAAACGTGATTTTCCCTTAACAAAACATGTTTTTCTGCTGAATGCCGTTTCTATCTAATTGTTCTGAATTGCAATCTTAATCATTGAATCCCAGATTTTCCCTACCGCTGAGATCAGATTAATTGGTTTGTAGCTATCAACTTCACTCTTACAATTTGCTGTATGTATTGGCGTTACCTTAACACTTCTCCAAGCGGAAGAAATTTATTTCCGAGTCCAACGATGCGCTCATAAAAAATATCTAAATGTTTTAATAAGTTCACTGGCCGCCTCCCTTTCTCCCTCCCTCTAAAATACTGAGAATAAGCCATCAAGTCCGGGAACCTTACTTGCCTTTAGGCACGAAAGCTTTTCTAGTAAAAATTCACCTGTAATTTCAAAATCACTAATTTTATGTCTGAGCCTCACTGGCATAACCTCTTTGCATCATAAAGGTGCAGAGTAAAAATCGATGTAAAATACTAAGGAATCTGTCAGCAAAAATTGGCGCGAATTACCTGTTCAGTTCATCAGCAACGTCAGCTTGGTTATCTAAGACTTCCCCACACGTAGTACACAAGAGTCTGTTCTGATTCGTTTTCCCCTTCTTTGTATTCACGTAAATGAAAAACTATTTGTCCCTATTCTTTTCTCCTTTAACCAGTGCTTTCTCGTAATCAACCTTGCCTTTCGTAACCTTATCTGTGATGTTGTTAGAACTTGTAGCTGTTGTAGGCGTCAGTGCTATTCATCGTTCTGTAACTGTCCCGTGCTATCCTTTACTGCTCCATTAAAACGGCCAACTCCGCATTCAACAATTTCTGTTTCCATCTTATCACATATCACATGTTAGAATTAATTAAAATAATTGTAATATATTCGGCTTATGTGGTATGTGTTTAATAGGAATGAAAAGAGTATTTATATAAAGAGCTTTAGAAACAAAACAGACTTTTTGGAACAAAAAACTCAGAGACGGATCTTGCTAAAATAAACACTTTTGGATATGACACCTCATTGTGACACTTAAAACAAACCCTCGATATAGAATTTTGCATGTGATTTGTTGTGTGATGGTCTGTTTTCTCTGTTGTAATCATCTACGTTACTCCAAAAATTTTAGGTTTTGTAGTTCCATAGTGATGGACTGATCAGTGCTGTAGTTTCGTTAAGCCCTTTCCGCATGTATGGCTGCTCTGACACCGTCCTGTCAAGGCATTGAGAGACAGCGTTGTCCTGGAGCAGTACTATTCTAGCGTTGTTTCCTGTCCACTTTGTCTTAACTGCCTTGTAAAGTACTCAATAATGCTCCATATTTCACTGCAGCGATGAGTGGCCCTTGCAAGTAGCACAGTCATTATAATAGTCATAGAAGAGGCCTGAGTTCAAATTCAGCCAATGATGCAAGGGACATTTATGGGACCTTTTTCACACCGTGGCTGAATAGTGTGTTTTTGCTAGAGCAGCGTGATTTTTTCGTCCTTCGATTGAAGAACGCCAGCACTATACAGAATCAATATATTGTGGATGTGTCATCTTCAGTTTGGGGAACCCATAAGGGAAATGTTTGAATGTTTATAGCTACGACTATTAATTAAGGCACAGACAATCTATACAACTGATATGCTTCGTTATAAAGAGAATGCTAACGACATCTTCCTTGGCCTGATGGCAATGAATTTTCTTTTTGGTTTGATGATCCTCTGGACTGACTGAGTATTTAAACAAAGAACATTTAAACCTTAAAATATAGGTTTAAATGTTCAATGTTTGTTAACCTTGTGCAGTCGAAAATTGATGCATCCCACGCAAGGCACATTTGCTTTCATAATGGTGTTCTTGCAAATCTAATTAGAGCCATCACTCAACAGCGTGCGTTGAGTATATTGGAGCTAATCTTATACGCTGGTCCTAGAGGGCGTTGATATCTATTCTTTGGGACCATTTGTTCTTAGTACATCCAAACTATTTATTTCCAAATCCTAGGATTGATTTCCGTGACCTTTATATTTCAGACTTTTTAAGCTAGAAGTAAATGCATTCAAAGTTGAATAACAGATTGCACTTCCAACATAATTCAATAAACTCGCTTTTGATTGAAAAGGAAAATTTTAAAAAATCATATAACCAATTATCGTATAAATAATTTAAAAGCATATTATACTCACATCTGAATTCACAAAACAATTGTCCAACTGAAAAGAGAAATAATTATCATATTAAATATTCAAATAACATAATATGTAATAAAGTTTAGCTTTCATTAATTTTAATGCAGCATATTTATTTTATTCCGAATATTAGAGTCCTTAAATAGCTATTTTAAGAAAAACTAACAATTATTTTTCACATGTTTTTAATTATTAATGAATTTATTAATAATTTGAAAAAATCGAATAATAAATGATCTAAGTAATATTTATGGAAATGAATTATTGAAATCATTTTATTCAATATCGATTTTATACTCAGAAGCCTACATTATGCGGAAATTGTTTTTATGAAAGCTATTGAAAACGACAAATGTTATTCCAAATTTCGTTGAAGGCAAGGTACCGAACTCAACAGTTGAAGCAATCTCAGGACCTTGTAATTAGGAGGCAGTGGTCTTTTCATTACATACACTATATTTCCAAAAGTAACCGGATATCATCATACTCAATGAACCTTTTATTTATAAAACACAATGTAATATCTCGCCAACGCAAACAGCCTTATTTACATCGTGTTTCCTGATTGATAGACTCAGAACAAATTTCCATAGCAGATAGGCGGAATTTTGTTCCATTTCTCCTTCAACACAGCGGGTGTTGATCGCTGGTTGGTTGGTTGGCCTGGTTCGATTCTACCGTTTTAGTTCATCATAAAGGTGTTCAATAGGTGAAAGCAGAAGTTCTGGACAAGCCAACCATGCTTTTGTTGATCGTGTCTTAAAATCAAGTCGCTACAGGCTGTATAGTATGATATGGTGCATTGTCATTCTGAGAGAAAGAATAATGCTCCCCCCGTGCCGCTGCTGCAATGTTAAAAAGAGAAGAACTATCCAGCAGGTAAATCATTAAGAAATATCCAGCAGAAAGGTCAAATGTGCGAGGAAAAATATCCCCCACGATGGCAAAATCTTCGAGAAAATTCGCAGTTGAGACAACGAACGCTGCTAAGTGACATTCTGCGCTTTCGCCAAACCCATGCATCTGCTCGGAAACCGTGGACAGTGATTCTTCACTCCACAAGAGCTTTTGAAAATTTCAGGGACTAATGAAGTTAGCGTTCATAGTGATATCAGTCTCTGTGTATTTCAGGAGAGCTGAAGGGATCTGTTTTTTTTTAACATATGTATGGTGGGTATGGTTCATTTTTCCTCTACCTCAGGTATATCCGGATGCTTTACAGTAGAGTAATTGAAGGTGACAAGTTTTTAATTTGCTTTCAGATCACTGCAAGAGTAATTTTTAGACATATTAAAATCATATTTCCTATATATATTTTTTTTTCATGGTTTCCATCAGTTTATCTGTGGTAATTAGCTTGTGTTAATTTGCTTATACGATAATTAGCCTGTTTTAATTACTTATGTTAATTAGCCTTCCATTTGGGCGAATATGACACTTAATTTTCCCTATCGTTCATCATCAACACCCTCGATAAAAAAAAAATATATTTAAACTCTATTTCACGTATTACAATTCACAAAATCTCCATCCCTCTTTCTTTCTTATTCTTGGTCGTACTTAGGCATCGAACTTGGATTGCTCTGCCTACTATAACAAATGTTATGATATATTCTGTTAATACCTACCTCTGTGCGTGCGGTCTGATTACCACAAAGATCTGTAATACCATTGAAACTTGCGTCAGTGCAGTTTCCTACAATTTGCGAAAACTGAAAGAGAGAAAAAAACGTAAATAAGCATATAAATGTGTTCTATTATGTTCACTTTTTGCACAAGTTATTCTCAGAGTAGGTCACTTTCATATTATTAAGGAACTACATCGTATCATACGTCATATTAGTATTCATACCGCATACCATTTGATTATTGATACGATAATTAAATATTAACCTTTAGTCTTAACATGGCAGTTCTGCAGCAAAGTCAGCTTTCTGGTGGTGTATTAATGAGCTGAATTTGAATCTGAACTTGAAAATATTATGTATCATGCAGCATTAAGAAAATAAATAATAATTGTAGCAGATTAAATACCAAGTAGTTTAAATGTTTCGTTTTCAAAGGGGAGAAAATAATATTAGAAACAATTTATACAAAATATTTCATATTTTCTTATGATCTGCTATGCTCAGAATACTAAAAGGGCACACATGATCGTGTAATTTACAGAACCCAGACCAGGTTGGCATTCTTAGAGAGCAGACGCACTTTTTTATGCTCTTGGATTGAGCAAGGTTTGGGTTTATAGTTAAGTAGCAGCTTAATTTGCTTAATTTCGCTAATATTGAAATTTTAATTTTGTAATTTATAAGTTTAGCTTCCAAAATTTTGTAAATTTGAATTACAAGTTGTATTTAAGTTTCAATAGTTGCAGAATCGTTTAGTCTGTTGAGTTCTGTATTATATGTTTTTAAAATTGAATTACTGAAATTTTTATTTTGGAAGTCAATTGGCTTCGTCACAGAATATCCTGACTCAGGTTACCAGGGAAATTATGGGCAATTCTCTTATGCATCGTGGATTCATCACCTGTACTGCCTAAATCATTAGTTGGAACGCCAGTCTAGTGGTCAATATTAGTTCAGCTGATGCTTCTTTTCTGTGTACAAGAGATTCCCGATATAAAACGAAAAATTGACATATTGAGAAGCTTAAGTAAATTAATCGCTGAGGACTTCTTTACACTTAGTAAATTAACTGAACCAAGGGGACATACATTTAAATTAAAAAGGGATGATTTCACACTAGATTGTACCGAAAGTTTTCATTTAGTCAAAGAGTAATTCTTTGTTGGAATAAACATCCCCGTACTCTAGTATAATTTGGAAGTGTATGAAAATTTAAGGAAATTTTACCTTTTCGAAATTTTTGTTTATCGATACATAAGCTTGCTGACTAATTCTTTCAAACAGTACAGTTATATAGCCAAATGATTCTTTCACATAATCCCTGTAACCCACTGCAAGTAAATTCGCTTACAATTAAAAATAGTGTGGTAAGGAAGAGATCAGGTTCTTTTAGTGAATTAATTACAAGCTGAAAGTTTAACTTGATCCACGCTTTTAACTCCTGATTGAAGTTTACCAGGACACCTGATTCTTCATGTGTTTTGCTGGACGCCAGTGGTACCGTCATACTTCTATTTCACGAAAACAACATCGACTATCGACTTGTGGACAGTAAAGGATGATAATGGACAATAAAGATTTCTTTGGCTCGCGAATATCAAATAGAGTGAATAAAACAGACGCAATGCTTGATCGAATTGGAAGAGTCATAGAAAGCCCAGGAGAAATGGCAGTTGAGCTGCATAAGTACTTTCAGCGATTTTTACCATTCGACCCCCGAGATGACAGTGATGAGAAACAGATTGCTGCAAATTAAAAGGTATAGCAATCTTGGAAAGGGGCCTAGGGGGAATTTTTGAAGCTGAACGAAAGTAAGACTCCAGAATTAGATGATATACACATCCCGTTATATTAAATGTCATAGGATTATCAACAGAATCCATGATGATCCT
The DNA here is from genome assembly GCF_048544385.1 of Mastigoproctus giganteus. Taxonomy (NCBI): domain Eukaryota; kingdom Metazoa; phylum Arthropoda; class Arachnida; order Uropygi; family Thelyphonidae; genus Mastigoproctus; species Mastigoproctus giganteus. The sequence continues at coordinate 71,467,218 of NC_143587.1, read as the reverse complement.
TCTGGACTCATTAATAATCTAGCATCCCTCAATAATCTGGCTTACAAGGTGTGGACTTCACAGCTTGTCAAGTGGAGATCTCAATTATTTTACCTATACCCCTCAGATAAAAGGTTATCTGAGGGCTATAGGTAAAACTGAAGGGAGAATATGTAAAATTAGAACAATATTAATTAATTTAAAATCGGCTTACCACATCGACATAGAATTTATCCAAGCAATGACCAAGTTTTGGGACATCTCTTATTAAGGGCAGAAACAGTTCTAAAATTAAAAGAGAGAAAATGTGATGATTACATTAATGATAAAATCCTTCTTAATTAAAGACTTTATTTAAATGCAATTAACTTTTTGAAATTAATTGCATTTAATTTCAAATCCGCTCAGGAACATTAACACCTATACTTGAAGTTTTAAATATGTAGACTGTTTCTGTTTTTAAGATGGCTTCTCAGCAATTATATTTGTTAAAATGCTTAGTAGTCTAGCTCACTTGAATTCTCAAGTGGACATATTTCAGGTGTCAGTGACGAAGTGGGGAAATCCAACATGAATCACTTATTTTTGGTATTCATGACTTTACTAATGATAAATGCTATGGTACACCAATGGTAATCGCATATTCAGAAAAAGATATATTTAGTAAAAAGCATACTTTTCACTGTCATCAGAGGTTGAACCTTAACAAGAAATACCAAGGAATAATCAGCGAATACCCAATACTTAATCATTACACCATTCGATTTTTTTAAAACTAATAGCTATTTTAAACTCAGTGTTTTAGGTTGATTTCAAAAATGTTTTTATTGGTTTTTTCCTATCAAGTACCATTTTTTTCATAAATCACTTATTTGATGCCATGAGTCGTATTATTGAATGTATTAAGTTAGGACTAAATGATGGGAATTTGTAAACTAAATCTTCACATGTAGATTTGTTTCTTGGCTTTCAGAGCTCCATACAGCAGTGCCTATAAGTATGAGCACAGTTCATTTTTGAGGATATCGATGTCAAAGTCATGTTGAAAAGTGAGTAAAATAACTTCATACAAGTGTTTGAACAATCCGAACTTATTTTGTTATATTGGTGGAAGTTATTTAGTCCTCAAGCTAAGACAAGATGTTACAGAATGTGTAAAAAATGAAATATGAATTTTACTTATTTTGGAGTGAAACTCGGTGATCAAGTTAAACAATGGGCTCCATATAAAGTTCGTCTACCCTGTGTTGAAGTATTAAGATTGTGGAAAATTAGTGAAAGTAAGGCTATGCCATTTAAAAATTATCATGATTTGGCAGGAGCCTACAAAGCATTGTGATGGCTTACTTTTGCTTAGTTAATGTAGAGGGATACAATGCAAAAAATAAGAAAGGCATTGTGTATCCTAACATTTCATTTGTCATTAGAACAGTCCCATATGGAGATAACCTGCCGATTCCATTCCCTTCACTTGTAATGGAGAATGTAGCAGCAGAGAGTGCTAAAAGTTAAGCTTCTGAAGATAAAACTGAAGTCAAAACTCCTGGAGACATTGAGTTCAGCCCTCAACTGTTTTCACAGAATGAACTCAATGATCTGGTAAGAGATTTAGATTTACCAAAGGGTTCCTTAGTTCTACACTTAAGTCAAAAATCAATATTCTTGCACATGAGACGTCTTTCAAATGGTCTTGACACATTAAACGAGTCCCCTACTTTTCTAAGGTCGATTCTATGTTTTCATGCAGTAATATAAAATCGAAGGTGCATTGATTCACAACGGAAATAAATATGGATCAATTCCTGTAGCTCATTCCGTAAATTCGAAAGAAACATATGAGAATTTGAATAAGTTGTTGACAAATATTAAGTATGAAGAACATGGTTGATCTGCACTAACTTGAAATTAATAGGCAGGCTATTTGGACAGCAATCTGGCTACACAAAAATGCCTTGCATTTGTGTCAGGGGGGAAAGCGGGCAAGGAGGAAGCACCGGAATATCAGGATCTGGTCAAAGAGGGTGGTGGGGGGAGTTTGTTACCTTAATCAAAGAATATAGTTCATAAATCACTGGTAGACCCAGAAATTGTTCTCCTTGCACCCTTGCCCACCAAACTGGGTATGATGAAACAGTTTGTGAAATATTTACCTCTGGAAGCTCCCTGCTTCAACTACCTTAGAAATAAATTCCCATCGATTACCCAAGAGAAGTTAAAACAAGGTATTTTTGTTGGACCTCAAATTCGCAATCTGATTAGGGACTGTGATTTTGAGGGAACTATGAATTAAAGACAAAAAAGCAAGGATTAGCTTCAGATTTGTTGTCGAGAACTTCTTAGAGAACAACAAGGATCTACACTACAAGAATCTAGTAGAAAATATGTTTATAAACTTCAATAAGCTGGGCGAGCGTCAAGATACATTTCTTATACTCCCATGTCGACTACTTCTCAGAAAATTTGGAAGTGTTAGTGGAGAACAGGGTGAGATGTTTCATCAGGACTTTAAAGACATGGAGATGAGTTACCAGTAGAGGAGGAATGGCAACACGATGGCGACTGTTGCTGGATGCTGAAGACGGATTTTTGACATTCAGCTGAAGTAAAGTAGAAGAATCAGCAAGAAAATCAAAGAAACGAAAATTTCAGCCATCGAAGATCTGTTTTTAAAAGGAGAGATGAGTTTTTAGTAGACTTTTTACCAGACTTTTATATTTATAAATATATCTGTGTTCAACATATACCTAAATATAACCCTGGTAAAAGTATCATTTTATTATAATTTCAATGAAAAAATTCTTCCAAAGTTAATAAAAAATTGTTAAAAACAAAATTTCTTTCTTGATTTTTGAAGAAACCTGAAGTGATGGAAACAAACGGAAGTAATGTTTGAAATGCATCAGAATATGATTCAGAAGCACCCTTTTCTGAGAACACATTAGTGAATTGTTTGTTTTCAAATTGCAGAATTTGAAATCAATTTTTTGACTCAGCTCATTTAAGTTTTACTTAAACAATATACGTACATGAGTCTAATAAAGTTTTCTGCAAGATAAAGTAGACAAAAAAAGAAATAAATATTTTAATTAATCATCTTTTTTTCGGTGAACAGAAACATTAAAGTTAATAATTAGATATTTCTATTTATTACTGTTTATTATAAAAGAAACAAGAGAATTAAAAAAAAAAAGAAACACATACTCGTCTGTGTGTGTGTTATTTTATAGAATAAGCCTGTGTTGAAGTCGTTCGCAATTGACCAGATGGAAGCAGGAACTTGTGTTTCTGTTTATGCATTGACGCTCGCTTGGATTTAGTTGTTTGGGTAACCAAAACATAAAAAGTCAAAAACAAGCGAAAATTCAAAGAATATTAAGCCACACAGACTAATGAAAAACGGTATAAACAACTCACAAGTCACCGCGTTTCGAAATGTTTTACAACACTTACACTAAATCAACTTTTCCAGAGATTCATCTGGGCATAAAAAATGATGCAGTCAATGTCACAAACAAGGAGCTTTCTCAACAGATTAGCAAAGTTCAAAATTACACGTCTGTGGACACAGTACCAAACATCAATGGAGCAATAAGCTACTCAACAGAATTTCTCAGTTGTTTCGAGCTAATAGTTGTGCCTCACAGAAACCCAACTTGGTGCTTCCATCCTGTTTTTGGGAACTATCCCCACAACTCATTGTGCAATGGAATATACGCCACATGCCATAATTCACCATTATGGCTGATAAGGCAGGTCAATATACATTCCAATCATCTCTTCTGATTTGCCATATCAATTAAAGAGAATCCATTTACCTGCTCCCCTAAGCTTTGCCTTGAGCATTCACAAGGAATAGAAAACATTTGAAATTGTTTTCCTCAAACTCCAAAACCTCTGTTGTCTCATTGCCAACTACATATTAGCTACTCTACATTTAGTTATAGCGAAACATTTTTGCTTCCCAAATTCCAAAACACGTAACTGATTCTACACAGAAGCTATACATGAATAAAACGTCCAGAAGCACTATAAAATATGGGCTAACGATTATCTTGTAATTTAAACTTTTAAAACACATATATACCTTTAATCAGTAGCTAGGAGTTGACCTGTTTGATTCAGACCCTTACTGCCCAGGTTGTTATAGAACTTTAAAGTAGAAACCAATAATACTATCAGTTTCCTGTAAATGACTATTACAAAATAGAGCATCTGAATTCTTCTACATTTATAATTCGCTCCATCCATTCAGTTTAAAGAAATCTCCTTTGCATGCGTAAATCTGAAGCGATAAAATATTGCTCTTTAAACATAGACTTGGAGTAAGAGATACAGCACTTACTTCATTCTTTTCATTCCAAAAACTAATAGACAGTTTTGGCTATTTCTTTCTTTGCTTTAACCTTTTTGTATGAAAAAGGAACTTTATAAATGAATCTTTTATTAGTAACTGTGATACTGGACGCCTATGGAACTATATATCCTACAATATAATTCAAATATTTAAAGTACTCCGTCAAACAATTTGGAAATGGTAGTAATTAATTCCTCTTTTATCAAAGAATTATTTGAAACACTTACCACAAAGAGCATCCTCCACCAAATCTGCAATACTATTGCCATCAGAGCTATAAATTGTACTATCGCAATCCGGTAACCAGCCGTTCACTGAGGTGCTAAAGGACAGCAGAACAGCAAATAAGAGAAAAACTTCCTTGTGGGGCTCCATTTTCAGAGGGATTCCTTCTAAGGTAGACGTGGTGAATGTTACCTCTATTTTATAGATCCAATGCCTCAGACACTTATTGCTGCAGCACGATGTCAAAAGCGACCTTTTGACACAGAATTTTAATTTCGATCCAACGAATATCACTGGAAATAATTTGTACACTGTCTGAAAATGTTATATTATTCTACAAGTCTTCTTGTTTACGATTATCCGATGCAGAAGCATTGGTAATATTTAATTAAACGCTCATGAAATTAATAATTTAACATGACGTTTGAATATCATGTATTAGAACGTGCGTAATTTGGCTTTGAATTGCCTCTAACTATATATTTGCCCCAGTCATTTCTCTTATATCCTTCTGATTTTTTTTAAGTAAGAAGTTTCGCATATTACACAATTCTCATTTTAGTGAAATTATTTTTCCCTTGCATATAAAAGAAATATGCGGATGACAAATTGAAACAGAAAATTCAAATAAAAATAACAGATTTTCATTCCTACATTTTACGCTGCATTGTAATTCCACTGCAAAGCACATTCCAATTAACGAAAGAAAAAAAAATCCCTATTTAGGATTCGTATTAAAATCTGTTTTTCTAAATAGTGCCATAGAATTGTAAGGCTAAAGAAATCCCTATTTATGTTTGAAAAGAAAATTCCATCTGTCGTTTAATACGATAGAAACGACGTCCGTTTTGAAAACTGAAACTTTGGCTGCAACACACACACACACACACACACACACACACACCACACACATCATATGGCAGTGTTAGTCAGTCTCAGGCGAGAACACCAAGGTCCTTGCCTGAGACGGATCCGAGTATGATTTCCAGCAAAACAGTCAAACCAACCAGGGAACAAAAATAATTTACAGACATACGGGTAGTTGAGGTAATTCCGGATGGCCCAATATGTCTAGTTTTTACCGCTGAGGGTGAGATAGTGGATACTTTTTGTTTTAAACCGCAAACACGAGAAGTACTAGAACCTATAGTACTTAGTAGCGTGCTTCGGTTGTTGGAGGTTGAGAAGAAGAAAGAAGATATTTGTTGACATTGGACTTGAACTTCTGTAGATTGTAATTTTCAGGAAATACGTATGAAGGAAGATTGTTCCAGAAAACGGCAGTTGAATGAATAAACGAGGAAGATGAAAAGTTGGTTCTGTGGATTTGAAGTTGGACAGTAAATGGATGTTGGTTGGTGGCGGCACGTGTTCGGACTGTTTTGAAAGAGAGAGCGGGAATTATAGAAGCCAATTCAGAAGAACAGTGCCCATGGAAGTATCTGTAGAAGAGGCATGCAGCAGAAACAGTACGTCTATGAGACAGTGAGTGGAGAGACTCTGTTAGAGATGAATCATTAACTAACGTAACTGCCCTCTTCTGAATGGAATCAAGAAGCCTGAGAGAGGTTTTGGGGGCACCACCCCAGATGTGAGAACAATATTCCATGGCAGGGCAGATTTGCGATTTATACAGAGTGAACAGCTGTTTGGAAGAAAAGTAACGCCGAGAGCGAAAGAGAAAACCAAGTTTTTTAGATGCAGAGGAAGCAATATTTGTAATGTGCTTGTGCCAAGAGAGATTAGAAGTCAGGGTAATCCCCAAAAGAGATATATCATTTTGCCTAGAAATCGGAGTGTCACTAAAGATAATCATAGGAGCAGAAGAATCAATAGGAGCAAATCATAAGATGTAAGCTTGTTTAGAAGACCTTTATGCCAAATATGATCGGAAGCCTTTGAGGTGTCTAGAGCAACTGCTTGTGTTTCACCGAACTTTTCCATTGAATTTGTCCATAAATGGGTAACATAAGGCAGAATATCACTGGTTGACCAACACTTATGGAATCCAAAGTGGCGATCGTTGATCAGACGGAAGGTTTCAAGGTAGCTTAAGAGTTGATGGTTAATTAATTTCTCCATTGCTATAGAAAGAGTAGAAGTAATTGCAATGGGACGGAAATTGAATGGAAGTGGTATGTCGCCTTTTTTAGGAACTGGCTGGATATGAGCAAATTTCCAAGCAGAAGGAAAAACACCTTGGGAATAAGAAAGTGAAAAAAGGCGGCAACGAACAGGAGTAAGTACAGGAGCACAGGTTTTCAGAACAAGTGGAGAAATACCATCAGGAACTGGAGCTTTCTTAGCATCAAGATTCGTCAAAATCCTTCCGACATCCTTTTGGCGGAAAACCAAAGGAGACATTTAATGGAGCGTGTTGGGAATGGTGGGAGGTATTTTACCAAGATCATTAATACATGAGTTGGAAGAAAAATGAGATGCTAGCAGGTCAGCTCTATCCTTGGCCGAAGTGACAACTGAACCACCTGGTTTTGACAGAGGTGGGAGCAGAGATGGGCAAATATCTTTGGCAAAAGACCAGAATGCTTGGCTATCATTAGGGCAATAACCAAATTTTCTACTCTTAGCCTGTTCAAAATCTAGTTTGGACTGATTGATAACTGCTTTACAATTGTTACGAGCTTTGGTATAGGCAGAAAATGAACCAGAAGAATTGAAAACAAGCAAATTATGATATTCAACATTCTTCGCCTGAACGGCATTAGCACATTTATTGGAAAACCAAGGTATAGACAAAGGACGATATTTTAAAGTGAAATGTGGGATAAAGGAATCCATTCCAACAAGAATAATTTTACTGACTCGGTCTGAGCAAACATTGATATCAGAAGTTTTGAAACAGTAATCCAACCAAGAAAAAGAAGAAAAGAAATATCGCAGGTCATCCCATTATGTATTCTTATAATGCTATGTTCCATTGGAGAGGAAACAATCACCAACTTGTGATCTGAGGTGCCTAAAGGACCTCTCACTTCGACCGTGTACATAGAAGGCCTGTTTGTGAGAAAGAGATCAAGCGTGTTGGCTGTATGCTTAGGAATGTCTGGTATTCTTGTAGGTAAATGAACAAATTGTTCAAGGTTAGTAGTAATTGCAAAAGCCTCAGCATCTCCACCAGCTGGTTCGATGTGACTAGAAAACGGAAGCCAGCTGGAGTTGTGAACATTAAAATCACCAAGGAAAATTACCTCACTGTTAGGAGAGTTGGACTGGAGAAAGTCAAGTTGCAAAGAGAGGAAGTCAAAGAGCTCCAAGTGATTAGTGGAGTTGGGAGAACGGTAGAGACAACAGATGAATTTGGCACAATGAGGTAGAGAGATTTTAAGCCAGAAAAGATCGAAAAGTGGAGATTCCAAATTATCAAGTTTCTGACAGGGAATATCGGAAAATATATGCACAAGTACGACCTTTGAGGCGGAAGGAATCATACAGCGAATAATTTGGGCAACTGAGATGAGCAGTAGTTGAATCAACCGATAACTCAGATTTTGTCAGAAAAAGTACATGGGATTTGACAGACTGCAAGTGGAAATGGACATCGTTCAGATTAGAATTGAGACCACGTATATTTGTGAAATGAACTAGGAAGTATGTGGGAGGTTTAGATCTTTTCGCAGATAAGTTTGCTCTATTAGTTTGACAATTCATTGTGTATAAAATAGTAAGAAAAAGGCGGGGAGGGGACATGCTGTATGAAGTAATGAAATTTTTGGATATGGCCTACACATGGTAAGAATATACCCAGAACCCTGACATAACGTGGCCTAGACAATGCCCCCCGCATACACACTTCTCGAACTCCCTCCAGTTACTGTCTGGTAGAGTAGAGGTAGCAAGATTATACACTAACTGATCCAGAAGCCTCATAAAGAGTTACCAATAGGTTCGGTCCGGTGTACTAACTAGCGGCCGACCTGGGAACACCATTTTGTAGCTGGACCCTCGAAATGTAAGGAAGATTGGATCTCGCCATGATGTCCATCATAACCTCAAAAAGTCATCAGTCATACTGCATGATAGACGAGAGGGCAAGGGTTGACTGGAACTTAGCTCTGGAGACTAAACATGGGTTCTACCACTTCGAGCCTCTAATAAGCAAAGTGGGGGTATTGCACCGGTTGATGAGTCATCTACCACCTAGTATTTCCTGGTAACACAGGGGGGGCGGCATTCTTCCATATGGTGGTGGCGCCACAACATATAATTTCCTGCTTACGTTGGTTCACACCTGGGTGGTCGCCAACAGTGTGCTTATGCATGGAGGTTATACCTAGGATTACTAACAGTCCCACCATCATGAAGGGGCAAGCAGAGGATTTGACTGTCACAGACCATCCGAACCCCGCCGAAATTGGGTCCACTTGATTTGAATGTCACCCGAATATCAGTTCCATCAGCGTTTTAGACTTCTAAGTAGCCAGTACAGCTTATCTGGCATATCTGAGAGAATGTCTGTCAGAACCTCAAGGACCAAAGGACCTCAAACACTTGTAGGATTTTACGTGCCTCAGCAACCATATTGCGTTATACAGATAAAGTCTGTAAATTGTGGTTGATTTGTCTGTTTATTGGAGGGGAACCCCTTCCCCTCAAGTTTCTGGGAGAAAAACTAGGCAACTCGCCTGAGACTAACTCGGCTACATTCTGAAAAAGCCCCATAAAAATTCACCACATCATTGTATAATGTGTTCGTATTTAACGGCACCAGGGGTTTCCCCCATCGCCGCATTGCTTTCACTGTGGGTGTGACAATTCACTGGTGTGACAGGCCAGAGATTAAACAGTGTATGGATTTTGTAAGTGTAGTGTTGTGTATCGTTGTTCTTTTGGCAATTTAGCTGCTAGACCTCTGTTGGGGCCCAACGTTGAAAAAAAATAAAAAAAAATTATCGCTCGGTGGAGGTTAAGAAATTTGAGTAGAAATGCCAAATGAGTTTAGTGTGAACACAATTAAATTTAGTCGTTATTAAATTTTTCAAGTTATGTGGGGTATATGCTAGCGTATTAGGTTGAGTGGGGGAGAAGACAGAAGGCTGAGGGAAAAATACAGAAATATGGGGACAACAGAGAAGGCGATCCCAGATGATCAGTGGGGCAGGCCCATGCTCTACCAGGCGATGAGAGGAGTGGCAAAGAGGGGAGGGGAAAAGATAGGACCATGCAAGGGAGCATGGTCTGAGAGCCAAGATAGCCAGCAGCAAGCTGCAGGTGGTCCTCAGTGGTATTGGTGTTCCCACTTGGGATATCACTCATGGGACCAGTTCCCGTCCAGTTTACTCAAGTCCTTCAAGTTAAGTCCGAAGGTTTGTCACTGTTGGTCAAGTCTTGTCAAGGTAGTAGAAGTGTCAATTCCGGGATCCATATCAAGGCAGTGATCAGGTTCCTTCAGGATCAGGCGCCTCCGTAGCCAGGTGTGTAGGAGCAGCAGTGCATAGCACATGCTTCTTGATTAGACCGGGGTTCGAGCCGGTGACCACCTAATACGGAGGATGTGGAAAGGTCAGAGAATGACCACAGGATATCCCCGGAGCGTTATGGCTTAGTTGCTAATGCTCCTAAAAGAAAAAAAAAAAAACCCAACCTTCAGGAGTGAGGAAAAAAAAATCCATTGTCTTTTCTTTATTCTTTGCGCCTTTATCACAGAGGATTGTCTGTTGTTGTCAGGGTTGCTGATCTGTGGCCAGTTCTGGTGGAATTTGCTCAGTTCGTGCCTTGAGCTGGTTATTTGAGGGTGAGATATTGTTTTTCCCCAAATCCTTAGATTTGTATAAAGAAAAACAGGCAAACTGACCATAGTGATATATGCGATTTACATTCACAATACGCTACACTAATGGTTCATGACTTTAGTTTGGCACAATAAATAAATCAATAAATAATTTAAATAATAAAGAAATAAAGACCGAAAATACCGGAAACCATGGTTAGCTACATAAATGCAATTAGCATTAAAGAATTTTATTAGGTGTATTGTGTGTATCAGTGTTTCTCTACTCTATGATTTTTATTTAAAAAATGATTTGTAAATCTGAATTTGAACGAGTTACATCTTTTGCAATACGGTATTTGAATTAAGCGCAATTAATATTATTTTGGAATTAATTATGTGTTTATAATCAGAAGTAATTTTACTATACGAAAATATTCATATAGCTTTTTTAATTTGGTTTAATTCAAATTTGTTTAATTCAACCCAACCAAATAAGGATCTCATCTGGATTGTTATTTAGTTGGGCCATGCGTAGTTAAGTTAATATTTGCATTTTCCTTTGGTCATGAAAAAGGAAAATGCTAGGCCATTGAAACAGTGGCCTAGCGTATTACGTGAGGCCATTTTTCATAATAAAATAAATTTTCTGGGACATGCTAATCATTTAGTATTAATTGAAATTAAATTTTTCATGGATGGAATTATCACTATTTCCAAAAATTAGTGGGGAATAAATTGTAAAACCCTACTAACATACTAAACACACTAGCAGAAAAATAATAATTAATATATATATATATATATATAAACCTTTATGTAGTATCGAACAGGGCCACCTTGGTTTAGAATGCCAGCAGGTATGCGGCGAGGCATGGATTCTATTAGGTGTTTTAGTGCGTTTTGGTCTAATTGTAACAATTCTTCCAGAAAAACTATCCAAACAAAGTTGAAGGAAGAGGACTTCGTTGCCGAATAGCTCTCTCAAGAATACCCCTAGATATTATTTAATTCCTCCATTTGTTCAGATTTCGCTGAACAAAATGGAGGAATCAAATTCACTTTTTGCCTCTTCATCTTTTACGGCTATTGGAATTGCTACATTATTTCGCCAATTATTAGGTAGCAACCAAGAAAAAGATTCGTTTAAAGGCCTGTTCCTGGTGGATCACAGAATTGTCTTCTTTGAGGAAAAATGTACATCAAGCACGTCTAAAACATCAGCGTCGACGTATGGATTGGCATTCTGATGAACTTTTATTCTTAATACATTTCACATAAACAACCTTACGTCAAGACTATTGCCACACATGATCGTGAAACATGGAAGGAGTTTGTTCACAGTGCAGATAATGATAATCCTTGGGGTCTTATTTATAAGATAACTCGTAATAAAATTCATCTTTAGAGGTGTAAGGACTGTGAAGGAAGATTTCCTGGAGACTATTAATTGGATGAATACAGTTAATGTTATTCTTGACAGACTATTCCCAGTGGATGATCTAACTACTGATTCCGTTGTACATGCAAATATTTCAGTTGCAAATTCGCTTTACACCATCAATACGCAGACCGAAGAATTTACCATTGATGATTTCGCCTCCGTTGCTAAAAAGATTAATATTAAGAAATATCCAGGGATAACCTGGTTGAAAATATATTTATTTTGCGATTATTGAAATTGCGTCCATAATTGTTGCATTCGCTTTTTAATAAATGCCTCCAAGAAGGTCTCTTTCCTTATATGTGAAAAAATTGTACTTTTAAAACTGCTTAAAAACCAGATAAACCGGCAATAAATCCTAGATTTTATAAGATAAGTGCACGTTTTCCAAATCTTGGGAAGATGCTGTAGCGTCTAATGACCTTGCTGGTTACTGCTCTTCTTCTGACGAAAAATACGGTGTCCTCTAATCAAAATAGGTTCTGTGTACGAAAGTCTTGTGAAAATACAATTGTTGAATTTGTTTGCAGCATTGAGAGTTCAACATCAAAGAACACGTTAGCTATCTTTGTTGAGCTTCGAGGGCGCTTTTAATTCTCTATGGCGGCAAAGTGACCTCTAACAGTTAAAATCAGCTGGATGTTCTCAGAAACTATGCCACCTGTCCACGAGCTATTTCAGCAATCGTGATATTTTAGTCAAATCTAAATTTCTGAAGGTGTCTGGAGAGGATATCCCCAGAGGTTTATCTTATGGGGTCCCTTATATGGAATATAGTGTTACAGGATTGGAATTCCCTTTATTTTAGTGGTACTAAAATCATCACTTATGTTGATGATCTTAGTATCTGAATTCATGGTTCATCTAGATCCGGTATCGAAAGTAATGTCAATGATGTTTTACAAAATTTATTTCAATGGACAATAAATTGACAAGTTCGCCTAAGACTAAAATGATCTTATTTAAACCCTCATCGACACCCTTTAGTGAAGATTGATAATAACAGGATTCCACTGTCTCTGAAACTAAACTACTTGGGGTTACAATAGACTGAAAGCTGAATTTTGTCTTTCATTTAAATAATGCAACGACAGAGATCAGAATATTCAATGGTGCTATTGTAAAAATTTCACATTCAGACTGGGGACTGCAAGTGCATTGTTTCACAGAGTTTGAACTGTGAAATTTCGCTTGAATTTGGTTACTATGCAACGTACAATAGAAATTATGTACCGGTATGTTAAGAGTTTGCAGTACTGTTTCACTACAAGTTCTTGCAGGTGTATTTCCATTGGATCTTCATTTAGCTTATAGAAGTATTTGTTATAGAAAAAAAAAAACAAATATAGACTGAATTTATCGGTTTGGTTCTGAATATTCATTCAGTTGTTAAGCAAGAACGTAATCGTGTGTGGAATTAAATGATAAATCTGTGGCAGACCAGCTGGGATTTGTCGTCTCTCGTATCTGTTACTACGACTTTCTTCCCTGAGGTGACCTTTTGTTAAAGCAGTTACAGTACCTGTTTCGTTCTCTTTAGACTTATCTACATCCTTCCTTTTAATGGGATGGATCTCTTACCGAGAAACTATGTAGTTTTGGTCTTTTTATAAAATTGGAGCCACATTTTATTTGATTGTCCACTGTATAATGACATTAGCGATGGTCTTCGTTTGTCAGTTTCTACACTATCTCATGGGCATGAAATTTTGCTGGTGAGAGACAAGAATTCTTATGTTGCTCTTCAGCAGTTTGCGTTTGATGTTTTCACAACAAGAAGAATTAGTTACACGGCTACCCCTTTAGGTGGTGGAGCTATTTATTAATATGTAATATTCCTTGGTTGCAGATTGTGCACATTGTGAATTAGGGGTCAGTGGATGCCTTGGGATGCAATTTACATTAATCTTTTGACTTTGAACTTGACCTAATCTGCATACATTTGGATTGACTTTGATCTGGCTTGTGATATTGAGCATTGCACTTTCCAATTTCAAGATATTTATATGGCGCAGCATATCTTAATCCATCTGTTTATTTGTACAAAGTCTGTTTTGATGATAATGTATTGTCTAAGGATGTTAATTGTTAAAAGATCTAAGAATATGAAGTATAATGATAGGAAGTACAAGGATTTTTTTGATATATCCTTGAATCTTAAACATGCATTCACACAAAAGAAAAGTTAAAACGTTGAAACGAGCTGGTTAGCATTTGGTAGACCCATTTTGACAGCAGTACAACTGGAAATGTCACTAGATTTTTTTTATCTCGGAAGTTACCTTTGAACACAAAAAGTATTTAAAATGGTTTACACCGAATCTTTTTACTTCCTTGCTTATTAAGGAACACGGGTCTCCAAATTCAAAATTTAACTATTTATTCCTAGCCGTTTCAGACAGATGTTGTTTTGGTGCTTAAGAAAGCAGGGTATATTTTATCGATCTATGCTCTCTATAATACATTCAATGTTGTTTTAAAAGAGCCAGTTCACTACATTGGTGAAAAGAAACGATTCCAATTTCTTCCTGATTCTGAATGTTTTCGATGCGGATAACGTGTTGAACAAAAGAATCTTTGCGTAATCCAATTTCACTTATATGATTGTCTTCTCAGTTATGTTGGTCTCTTGCTTTTCGGAAAGTTGTTCGAATATTTAAAGATTAATGGGTAGTGGATCGCTGGTCTGGGACGGTGGAAGCAAAACTTCTAAGCATAGATTTAAATAAATTAAATTAAGATTTGCCCACCTATACATATTATTTTTAATTTCATTAATGGGCCACAGAGATTTCATTTGGGCCATAGAGATTTAGAAGAAAATGAAAAAGACAAACAAACAAAAAAATCTAATGAATACGATAAACGTATGAGAGAAAATATACTTTTGGGTCATGCCTTCCTGCTTACTTTGGTAGAAAAGAGACTCAACAGACTTAAATTTACATTTTTCTAGAATTATATTTCACAAGCATAGGACTTCGGTGTAAATATGTTTTTATTCCCACAAAAGGAATTGGATTTCAAGATCGTGGAACTTCTCTATCATTAAGTGTTTTTGCTTCATTTCCATTGTGTTTCATTGTAATTGTTATCGTTTTTTCCTGGTTTTGAAACCATTAGACGTAAGTGTGAATTGTATTACGGCTCAGGAGCATATCGTTCATTTTTGCTGAAGCCCACGTTAGGGACAGTTGTTTCATGATGGTTCATTGTACCATCTTAAGGCCGCCGTAGCCTAGTGGTCAGGCGCGCGGGTGCATAAGTACACGTGCCTTGAGTGACCGGGGTTCAAGCCCGTGACTACTGAATACGGTGCTGTTTCTTGTATTCTGTCTATCTTGTTAACTCCTCTGACCGTTTGGTCGTCCCGGAGTATAAACAGAAAATTTATTTATTATTTATCTAAATCCTTTTAACGAAAGAATTCTATATCAAGTTCATTTCATTACGGCATGGACCTGTATATGGATTGCGTTCCATTTCATGAGCAGTGCTGTTCTTAATTACGGCTCTAGCATTTCTATATGATGGGTACATCAGCTCCATATGCATGTTGTTGTGGTTACAAAGTGCTTGACTTATCCTGATTGTGATTTAAGTAGTGAATATAAAGTCGACTTTCTGTGGTGAAGTGAAGCAGTTAAATGTTTCTTCGTGAGAACGACTTGCCTACTAATCAAGACCAGTAGAGTCATTATCTGCTTTTGTGCAAAATAGATTTTTCATTGATATATATATTAACTAATGAACTGACATGTCCTCCGTGTTGGAGTATTATACTGATGCTGTGTTTGATGTTATTAGTAGGCTGGTAAACGATTGATGCTGTATTTGGTATCGTATACGCTGGCAGACGATCTCTGGCCGTCTTCATGTGCCAGGAATGATAACCAACCAGTGGTAACATACGTTATGCTAGAAATTACCTGTAAAAAAGTAAAAAGTAAACTGCAGCCATTATCAACCCACTGCAGGATGGAAGCCTCCTCAACAATTCATGTTGAGGGAAATGGACCCTAATCTGCCACGCTGATCCAGTGCGGGTTGGCAGATCGACCGTATTTAGCAATCAGGGGCTTGAACCCTGGTCTACTCAAGGAGTGTGTGCTACTGCACTCCCGCTCCCGACTACTAGCCTGCGGAAACTTGTACAGTATTGCAATAGATGGTGGGGTTGCCAGGAAAGCCAGCTTTCTGGCTTTTCGTCCAGTAAAACAGAAAATCGACTCTAGAGCCCACGCAATTTACAGACAACATACACGGAACAACATGGCATTAGTTTTGTTGGCTTTTAGGAGCATCGGCGACTAATGCCATGTTGCCTCGGGTATTGCATCGGCGACTAATGCAATGGTATTAGTCGCCAATGCTCCTAAAACACAACAACAACGTCTAAAAGTTCGGAATCACAGAGGATAACAACAATTTTATTTTGAAATTAGCTATGAAAATTATTATAATTATCAATTTATTACCCCAGGAAACTGTAAGTCAACCCGGGACGGCAATGTGCCAGGAAAGTGTGAAATTTATATACTAAGGTGTGAGTAACCAAACGTACAATGTACAACAGTACGTGTGTGCTCGACTTGACATATTTAGGAGCTTACATTGTGGTGAAGTTACAAGAGCTCGAAATAAAAAAAAAACACACAAAGTCTGTAATAAATAGAAAGATAAATGCAACAGGCAAAAAAGTTCAGGTGTATTTGAACGTCATCATAGATTCAATAGCTGGTATCAGTTCTTAAGTATTTCCTTTCTGTAGAGCTTGTCCTCATAGAACTTATCAGGGTGGATGACTAATTTATTGTAGATCTAAAGGCAACATGTCCCTAAGGGAATCGATGTTTGTAAGGTTAAGCCGCAGAGTGAGGCAGGAGTCGGGGTGTTCGCCTCTTGTCTTATTTGGCCCAGAGATTAATGGAGATATAGACAGAGCATTAATTGGACCTGTGATAAGCCGCGCTAGCATGAGTGCATTTCTTTTCGTGATGAGCAGTCTCCAGGGAGTGGTGCCTAGATTAGCTTGGAGGATGGACGTGGAGATATTAAAAGGGTGGCCCACCACCTTGTTCATCTATCTGTGCAACCAATATTCCACACTGAGGTACTTTTTTAGGCTTGAGCAGGTGACCAAATTTCAGATGAGTAGAGAGGGGTAGGGGTAATGCACCTCAGGATGTACCGACAAAGCAGCGCTGGCTGCTGCACACCAACGAGCTCCTGACGCATCGCTCAAAGTGCCGCGTACGTCTGCTGTCTCATCTTGACAAAGTGAGACTGGAAGATGAGTCCAACGTCCCAGGTCCAACATCCTATGTCTGTATGGGAAGTTACCCTTTGCACCCTTTCACCGCTGACTAAGATTTGAACATAATCATTGACTCTTTTTTTGGCTATCTGTAGTTGAGCAGATTTGGAAGAGTTCAGATATAGCCCAATTGTGGCTCGATAGTGTTCCAGTTTCATTATCTGTGTAGAGGCATGTTGGTTAATATCAGAACTCTGATGAGGATGATTTGAACTCACGTAGAACTTCAGATCATCGGCATAAGAAACAAAGCTAGAGTTACATGCTAAGAAAGGTTCCAAAACGGCTGCGAAAAGGATAGTTGAAAGCACACTTCTCTGCGCGATACCTCTTGTGACGTCGAAAGTTACCTGGATGTCGTTGATGGTAACAGACAGATGTCTAGGAAGTATAATTTACTTCAAGATTTGTAGCGCAGTATCTGCCAGGCCTCCGTAGCCGAGTGGTCAGGAGCGGGAGTGGAGTAGCACAGGCTCTTTAAGTAGACCTGGGTTCAAGCCCTTGACTGCTGAATACGGTCGATCTCCTCACCTTGAATTGTTGAGAAGGCTTCCATCCTGCAGTGGGTTGATAATGGCTGCATTTTACCTTTTATCTGCCAGACCGAAGTAGTGCTTAAGTACTTCGTATGGTAAACAGAGTTGTTTACCATACGAAGTACTTTAGTATGGTAAACAGAGTTGGAAGGTATATTCTGTCATATGCAAATTTAATGTCCAGAAAGATGATGTGAATCTAGGATTTGCTGTTGAGGACTTGTTGCATTCTGAAGAGCGTATCTAGAAGATTGGTGGTTGTTGATCTCTTGTACAAAACGGTATGAAGGTACTCGGACTTGTGACCAAAGCAGTGCTGGACATTTGCTGGCTGAATCGCTTTTTGAAAGATTTTAAGTAAAGAGCAACTCATGCAGATTGGTTCCAGATCTTTTGGAGATTTAGATTTCCTAATCTTTGGAATGGGCTTAACATGATAGGATTTCCTAATTGATGGAACGATTCCAGATTGCAGGATCCGTTTGAAAATGTGAAGTATAAGGTTAACTATGTATGTGCTGCATATTTTTACTATGAATAGTGGGAAACCGTCTGGTCCTTCAGTAGCTTTATTGGGTTATTTATTAATGATATCAATCAGGGTCTCTCTAGATATTTCTATGTGATTCATCCGCGCCCTTGGTAACCAGTCCTCCTGTGAGAGAGAGAGAGAGAGAGAGAGAGAGAGAGAGAGAGAGAGAGAGAGAGAGAGAGAGAGAGAGAGAGAGAGGAATCTGGATCGGGACAATCTGCCTGCAGGATGCTGCACTGCGCCCATTCCTGTACGAGCTTTTGATCAATGACATGATGTTTCGTAGGTTGTGAATGAATCTTTCTATCCCTCTTCAACCAATCGAGAACAATTTGGTTTAGAACTTGTATTTTTCATAAAGGGTTAGGTTTAATATAAAAAACAGCTCACTAGAAAGTATGTTAAGATTTTTTTATCAAGAGTTTAAATTATTTCAACGAAAATATTGAAATCATTAATACTTTATTAAAAACTATACTGATTTTTTATCATACTATTCTTCATAAGCTTTTCGTACCCATGGCACTCTGGCGATTAATTTTATAACAGTGTCTTGACTAACGTTACTCTAAACGAACTCTGTTAGATTTCCCATTAATTTTGTGAAGATGGACAGACTTCATGCACTTTACGATTTAAAAGCTTTATTTTGGTTAATTCAGCCGATTGGAATGGCCACACCATAATTGCAGTCCCGTCTTAGAAACAGCTTAGAGTTGTGCTTCGGGTCATTGTCTTGCTGTAATATAAAGTTATTCTAAAAGTCTCAAGTCCAGAGGATATTGCATTATAATAAACGTTTTTAAGTCCTACAATTCTGATGATGTCACCAACCCCAGAAAAACAGAAACAACACCAGATAATGATATAAACCCACCGTGTTTGACTGTAGGCACTAAACAATGTGTCACCCTTTTTTCTACAGTTCATCGTCTCAATTAAACTCTACGCTTGGATCCAAAAATTTCAAATTTGGATTTACAGTAAGAGCACAGTACGTTTTTCCACTTTTCAGTTGTCTAATGTTGAGGGCTCTTCGCCCAAGCCAGCGGCTTCATTCGATTTTCCGCTTTTAATAAGGGGATAAAGAAGTGATTATCTCCTTCTATAAGGCAATGGTCAAGCCACCCCTTGAGTAATGCATACAGGTCCGGGGGCCTCATTTTAGGAAGGTTGTAGAGCTGCTGAAACGATTAGTGAATTAGTAAAGATTAGTGAATGGAACAAGGGGCTGCTCTTACGAAGAAAGGCTTAAGTTTTGCAAATTGTAGTGCTGGAGACAAGGCACCTGCGGGATAATCTGATTGAAGTGTATTAGGCCTTGAATGGCTTGAGAATACAGTTGTAGAATAGATGTGCGGAAATTTGCCTTTAGCCAGCTGGTGGTTGATTGCTGGAAGAAATTTCTATCTGCCTCGTGCAAGTTGACAGCTTAAATACATTCAAGGCAGAACTAGACAAACGTTTGGAATTACCGGATGGGTGAAATGAGAAGGGTTGTTTTTGGCTGATGCTGTATAAGCTTTGGTTCTTGCAACATCTGCCTCACCTAATGCTAAAATTCGCTTTTAATAACGAGGGTTAGGCAGATTAAATATAATCATGAAGTATAAAATTAAGTTGAAAAAATACCACAACATATAATATATTGTCCTATCTTGCGACATTTCTTCAACGTGATTATGCTTTAAGTCATTGGCTATCACGTCGATAATTTATACTCTTAAAAAATGTTGACTGGTTCGTTACCTCAACAATTTTTTTTATCCCAGTAAACATATTGCGGTATTTTGGGTATTGAGCACAGGTCCGAAAGCCTCATTCTAGGTATTACGTAGATCTGTTGGAACAGATGCAGACAAGAACAACAAGATTGGTGAGGGGAGCAAAGGGGTAATTTTATTAGGAAAGACCTCAACTTTGTAAATTGCACCGTCTGGAGACTGGACACCTGCCAGGAGATCTAATTGAGTTGTTTAAGGCTTTGAATAGATTTATTTAGCTGAATGCTGATAGAATCATACCTCTTGCTCAGACAGATATGAAGGAGCGTAAATTCAAATTGAGGAAGGATGGTTGCATGATGAATGCGGAGAAATTTGCCTTCAGGAAGGCTAGAGGGCAGCTTATTGTTGGAAAAAATTCCCATCTGGTGTTGTAGAGGCGGTTTGAATAAAGTTAAGGAAGAAGGAGATAAACTGTTATAGGGGAATGGGCAGCTGAAATGCGAAGTGCTGGGATTTTTGGCTGATGCTGTATAGTCTTACCTTCTTGCAATCGTTAATGAATGAATCTTCCTAAATGTAGAGCAAATTGTACAGTTGATAAAATAAATTTTATAATATTATTGGGCGTAACTAACTTTATTGCTCTACCGTTCCGTAAATTACTCACATAAATACATTTAAAAAAAAACAGAAAGCAAGGAACAATTTCAATATTAGTTTATTCCATAGTTAAAATTACAGAATTCAGGTAAAGTACATTTACATTCAATTATTATTGAATGATAATAATCCATAGTGCAGAATATCCCTAGTGTCGAGAAAGAAAATTGTATCGGACTAAAAGCATTTCCGTTGTGACAACTAAGCTCTCTCTTCTATCTTAGATTGCTTCTAAACAGAAACTTCAAGAAGGGTTTACCGAGAACGATTGCAGGGTCTTTTGAAGTCACAATTCTACAAAAGAAAACAGTTCTGTGATTGATTATCTTATTCTTTAAACTAGATCAATGAAGATTATTCATACCTACTCTAGTCAGAAGAACAAAGCAAAATAAACATGCTTTATTTATGTGGACATGTTGTAAGTTTGCTTTTATTTTGTGAATAAATGAAGATTTCCATACCTGTAATGCAAGTGAACAAAGTTTGTATTAATACTGGAGAAAGGGTTGTAATATCCACGGATTCATTGCCATCAATTCTGCGTGTTCAAATAATTAAAAAATTCTGCTGAAATCTCTTTATAAACAATTTAAACTAGAAAAAATTTCCAGATGGGAGTATGTTCCTGGAACTAGTCCATTATCAAAGTCGACTTAACCTTTCTGTCAGATAATTTATCCTATAAAGGCTAGTGGCGGTTAATTAATCCGAATTTATCATTTACAGCCAAAATACATTTAAGTCCGAAGTAAAATTGAATTAATTAGATGTGTATTGATTAGTTTTTATGGCAGTCGAACCTATAGTTAACCAATCTGTCCTAGATATGTTTATATTAGTGGATTACAATTCCACATAGTCTGAGGATATCTAAAGACAAACGTGTGAAGAGCGGATATAAATTTTACACGATTAAATATATAACGACAAAACGTACAATTTCAAACGAGCACTTGCAAGTAGCACATTGCTGGATAATCATCCTCCTCGAAATAGGTGGAAATTACCTCAAATCGAATGCTCTCAATGAAGAAAGGAATTCATATGAACATTTTTTATAGCATAGCAAGTTAGTTGATCTCAGAAGAGAACCACCTGGTTTGTAATTTCTCCAAATTCGTGTTTTTGGTCCAGAAAAAAAAACAAGCAAAGTAACCAAATGACGCACGCAATTACAAACACACACAATATTATACTGTTGTCTCAAAGCTTTATTTCTTTTGCGATTACCACACACTGATCTACCCAACTAAACTCAAACGAAGAAAAGAATTAAATTTGTTATTTCTAGAAAGAAATAACAAATTTAATCTAGCATGATCTAGCAGCCCACCTTCACTGCTCAGAGAAATAGATTTCTGACTGCACAATTACCTCTAAGGCTTTTTTGTTTTCCACAATCCTGAGGTGTGTGGTCATATAGTTAGTATGTTATTCTTGAATTAATTATTCCACTCACATATAGTACCTTGGATTTTTCAATGTTAAACTTCAATTGCCACTTCTGTGACCATCTGCCTAATTTTTTTAGATCTAGCTTCAGTATCATACCTGAATTAACCACATTACCAACCTTTGCATTATTTTCAACTAAGACAATAAGACCGATATGCCTTTAGCAATATTATTAATAAATAAATATTATTAAATATTACAATGGGCACAGCACTGAGCACTCGGAAATGCCGCTAATAAATAATCTTAGTCTCAGATGCCCAAGCACATTGATAACAGCTCTCTGTCTTCTCCCACTCAACCATCCCTTTATACATGGCAGTAAATAGCCCCGAATATACCAGAATGCTCCTTTTTGGTACAGCAGCCATTTATGTACACTGACCAAAAAAAAAAAAAAAAAAAAACCGAACCTTTTTATTAAGCCATTCACAGAAAGAATAATTGCAAATAGATGCAAAGAAAATGGAAACGTATGGTGATGATGTATTTTCTCGTTGAGTATAGAGACTGCACAGGACGTTCGACTACAGTAATCTGATGCGCGATCTATCAGACATCGAAAAAGGTCTTATCGTGTGTGCACCTTTTAACAGGAGCCACGATTCAACAAACGAAAGACATAATTGGTTTCACAAAAGCATCCATCTCAAATGTTTTAATGACTGGAAATCAAACGTTTCATCCACATATAAAAGGCATAAATGTGGCAGAAAAACAGTACTTCAACAGTGAAACAGTTACTCTAAGAACTATACGGAAAAACAGGACATCCAATTTGCAGCAAATAAGCTTTAAATTAAATCGAGCCCAGAACTGTCGTATTTTAACCCGTACCATGTCCAGGAAGTTAAAGAAATTGGGTATTAGCTGTCGGCTGCCTATTCGAAAGTCACTTGTTTCAGAGAAAAACGCAAGAATCTCCTTGCAGTAGTGCTGAGAACATCGTGCTTGGACAGTTGAACAATGGAAGAAAATCGGGTGGTCAGACGAATCACGATACGCTTGTTTTGCATCGATTGGAAGGAAGTGTCGCGAGAACCTCACGAAGCGATGGACCCCGCTTGCGTTGCTAAGACAATCCAAGATCTAGAGGTGATATCATGGTATGGGGAATATTTTATTGGGACGGACTGGGTCCATTTATATCGGTGAAACGTCGAATGCCGTTCAGTGACTACCAGAGCCACTGCAACTTTGTATCAGATGTACTGCACTCTGCAATGGTACCATTTTCATCCCGAAGGTGATTGCTAATTTAGGGATATTAATACAACAGCGCATTGTGCCAGAATCGTGGGGGCGAGGGAGGATCATCCTCCCTGTGACTCCATTATTTTTCCTGGAACAGAAATGTTTCACCCTTTGATCCCCTTTGTAAATTAGGCTTACAATCGCAGATCTACAGTCCAGAGAATGCTCTTATAATTATGACTAAAAGGCTACTTACTTTTTTCTGCCTCCCTTAATATAATTGGATAGGTTCCATCACTCCAAGTGCATTTTTTACATTCAGGGCATGGTCCTAAATGTAATTCCCCCATCCTTAAAATATTCTTAATGTGCGAATGTAGATGCAAAAACGCGTACCAATTCAGTTTGTCAGAAACCTGATCAAGATCATCAACAGCTGAACCATTCATATCTATCAGGCCAATATGCCCATTCTCTATATTCTAGTGTTTGCAGTAAACAAGTATTTGCTACTTTTCTTTGCATTCTTTGCCAAGCATTTCTCGAAATCTGCCTTAGCTTGCCTAATCTTCTTCGTGACTTGACTGCAGACTAGTTTATATGTATTGTAGGCTTCTCTACCGCCTGATAATTTATACGCATTCCAAGCTATTTGCTTTCTTGCCACGAGTTTCATCGGTTAATTTGACATCTATTTATCTCTGTGTCTTGAAGAGTATTGCTTAGTTGGTATAGAAATGTCAGCAGCTTCTGGGATTACTTTCCTGAATGGTTCTATTTATAATTTACTGTTGATAACATCATCATCATCTGATCCCACCGAATCTCAAGATTCAGTGGGACGAGAGACGCCACCTTTGGAAAAGAACGTACTATAATACTTAATAATATTCCTCATATAATTAATCACCTTAAGGGAAATTTTCCTTGAATATATTTCTTTTCTACAAGTCATACAAATTGGATGAAGATTTTCATATTCTAATAAATATGGTTGCTTTGGATGAGGCTGATAATGTTCTAATGACTTATTCAAATTATGACTTTGGGTAAAAAAATTCAGAATATTAATTTTTAAAATGAATTAAACTTTATTTATGAAATTACAAAAAATATTACTTACAGTCTGAATTTCACAGAATCATATTAGCAAAAACCTAAACCACCAAGAACACTTCCAAGCAATTGCCCAAGCGTTCCTACAAGTCCAGGCACACCATCCTAGAAAGAAAAAATAGAAACGAATTTATATCTTTAAATTATATTATTAATTTAAGCAAACTTTATAAATATTCTGCTTAACAATAATTTGTTCATGCTGACTTTCTATTTTGTTTACTTAATTTAAGTGTGCTGAGTCTTCCAAATAATGAATGCATAGCAAAATCACTGTCCAAATCGACGAAATGTATACAATATTTTACAATATAACTAAATTAACATTGTGATCGTTAAAATAAAGCGTGCTCTCGTGCGTAGTACAGTTGGTAAGATCGTTGTCTTCCCCACACTGGGTGGAAAAGACTGAGTTCCAGTCCCGTCTATGACGTGAGGAATTTTACTGGCCTCTTTCACAACGTGGCTGAGTTAGTCGGTCTCAGTCGAGAACAGCATGTTTTTTTTCTCCAGGAAACTCGTTTTTTCATCCAGAAAACAGAAAATCGACCTGAAAACACGCAATTCAGAGACAGCATATGCGGAGCAATATGGCCTCAGTCGTTAATGCTCCTTAAACCCTACAATAACAACAATATATGGCGTAGAATGGCCTAAGTTGCTGATGCGCCTAAAACCCTACAGCAACAACAATACATGGCCTAAGTTGCTGATGCGCCTAAAAGCTTACAACAACCAGCAAACAAAATAGCTTTTTATAGCATGGTACGGAAAGGTGATTTTGTTTTTCATGAGGCAGTGGATTAGTTCGGTGATTTGGGGGAGGGGGGTGTTGTATGCAGTACTCTTTAATGGCCAGATATTCTGGATTATTGCGTGTTTGTGTAAGTGTAGGCTTGCCACTTGTATGTTTACATTTATTCTAATCTGTTATCTTGTAAGAAGGTATTCTGAGGTTCAGATTAATATTCAAGGAAAGGAATCTGATTATTTCGCAGTTTATAAAGAGGAAAGTCAAAACTAACCGTGTTAGTCTTATACTACTATTTGAGTGTAACATAGAAAATGTGTAACAATATAGCCCTCTGGAAAAAATATAAAAAACACTAATATAAAACTATACTTACTATGAATAACTGTACATCCTTTGCGACTTGATTTACTATTGCAAGCTCAAATCTAAGTATCCCAATCTGAAAGAGAGAGAATAAATAGCTGCTCTATTTAATGTGTTAAGCATCATAACATTCTCATGTTAATTTAATTTTTTCGCTTTATAATTACTTCAGTTTATGTGTTGGAAAGATATTTTAAAAATAGAAATGTATAAATAAGGATTCGCACAGAGACCGCAGGACATCCTCTTCATTTACTCTGCATTTAGGCTATATACATTGCCCAGTCAAAATATTAGGATCAACCTGTGTGCTTTAGCAATCCGCCCTCCCTGGCAACACGCAGGTCGTGGTGATAACCAGTAAACGTGATACTGCAGGTTCGTACATGCACTCCATGCAGAGTTTTGATCGACATGGACAAGGGGCATGACCTGGTGGACATCGAAAAAAGGGCGATTGTTGGATACAGGTTAAACGGTGGTGGTATTATAAAATTGCGAATCTTGTAGGCTATTCGCAATGCCTTAGCTAAGATGTTCCAAGAGTGGATGGACAGTGGACAGAACAGCAGTCACAGGACCAATGTCTAGCGCAAATACCTCATGGATGGTCATGGTGAATGTTTACTGTTTTACCATCTCAAGCCGATAAACGGAAAACGGTGGAAAGACTGACCATGAACATTAACCATGGTACGACCAGTTGTGTTTCCAAGACAATCATCCAGTGAACCTTCCTCCCTATGGCTCTAATAGAGAATGTCCAGATAACCATAAATAAATATGCCCTAGGCATCATTATAGACTTTAACGGACATTTGATGGAATGTGGTGATGGTAGAGCTTTTTAATGAAAATAAGCTTTAACCTCTTCTGAGTCATGTGAGATTACTTTAATAAGAGATATGTTTAAATTGTAACAAAATATACACAAATAGAGAGAACAATGATGACGGCTGCTCCACAGAAGTCCACTGTTAGACATTTTGCGTGGAATATAGTGATGGATGATCTATTAGAACAAAATTGGTGTTACTGTGATCCAGTTGCATATGCTGATGACCTTACACCAGTTGTGTATGTGGATTTGTTTATTAATCACATCAATAACAAGGAACCTTACATTCGTGATTTACAATTTAGGTTATAATAATTAAACATTCCTACTCATATACGAACATATAGAGATACATGTATAGGTTATTTGAACAGGGAATATTAAAAATTTATAAACATCAGTAAATATAATGTTTTAAAAGATTATAAAGCAAAAATGCAATAAATGGAAACCAATATAATAAAAAATGACAGAAAAAATTTAAAAAAGCATAAAAATACCTTCATTATCATTTAGATTAATTAAATTCTTTTTAGTTTAAATAGTATATTAAAACATAAAATTTAGTGTATATTATGAAACAAGTTATAAAATTCACTTTTAATATTCGAGTAAGCGGCTGGAGGAGAGGACAGGGCAGGCACTGACTATTGAGGAAAGGTGGACAAATCTCCATAAGTTGAAAATCTTTGAGAGAAAGATGTATGACTGTGTTGAGGGTGTAAATGAGTGAGGACCGCCATCCCACCATCACGATTGATGATGGGATGGCAGTCGATAATCTTGTTTCATATGCCCCCTTGATCATATACCTTGGGGTACTTATAGATGGGAAGCTGTCATTTCTACCCCATTTGAGAGAGGGAACTAGAGTAACAAATGCAGAACTAAAGAGAACTGTTAAGATACAATGGGACTTCAAGGGCAGGGCCATTGATTGATTATATAAATGTATGTGTTCCTCCCTTTGTTTGTGCTCCTAAAAGGTAGTAACATACCTTTGTGGTGCGTGGAGGTACAGAGTAAATAATGTGGTCATTAGGTAGACATTAATTTATGCACAGCGATTTGCCTTTTGCCCTTCTGGGAGTTACTGTGAGTTGAAGAACAGTTTCCACAGGTGGGTTACAAATTTCGGTTGGCCGTGAGCTAACAACCTTGTTCTTAAGAAAAGCATTAGAGTTTTACACCAAGTGGAATGAGTTCGTAGAGATATTCGAGTTTTGATCTTAAGCAGATATAGGTGGAGAATATTCTAAACAGGACTTAAAAGCTGAAAAGAAACTATATAGTGAAGAAGTGGCAAGGATATGGCAAGAGAGGTGGGGCCGTTCTGTGTTGGGTCACGTGACATTTTGCTTAAAGTTAAGAGATTAGAAGGCATAAGGAGGTGATCATCTCTGGGGGTATTTGGGGCCTTTATGGTCACAGGACATAGTCTGAGAAGTCAATTGCATGAATTAGGCATTGCGATGAACTTGAAGAAATATGGCTGCCGGATTACTGAGGATGTGAAACATAGAATGGACAATTTTCCGTTATACACCAACCTCAGAGATCAATTTATATCAATCACTGGCATTTATTCTATTAAGTTACACAGGCTCTTTGAGTAGAAATAGATGTATAAAGCATTCCTGGACTTCCCAAACGTCGTTGGTTTGAGAAGGAAGAGAACTATGTGCAAAAAGATGTAAATATATATACAGAAAAATTATATCGTATATTTTTAAATAGCTATTTTTATGAAAATAGTTATATTTTTATATTTTTAATTTGAATATTGTTTTAAACAGAAATATATTTTTATAAATGGGCATATAGTGCAAAATTGAATAAAGTTGGGCAATGGACAGCCCACCTCTCTGGGCAGGGGCGGTAACATACCCCACTAATATTTATTTTCAAGTGGTGGGGGTCAAATAAGTGATTTAAAATAAGTCAGTAGATAAGTACTGCCCTAAACTGCTGTTTAGCTTTAGCTGAGCACTTGTCTAATAATTTTAGTTCAATATGGTAATGAAAGATGTCATTTGATCATTGAATACTGAAAATAAATTTACCCTTTCCGATTAATCACCGAAATTCTTGCTATGCCCTGTAGATCGGTAGATGGAGGATACGATGACAAACTATGGAGAGAAATCACTCCCATGTATGTCCAACAGGAACAGGCAGGTAGCGGCAGTTTTTTGGTATGGCGGATGTTTTTCTGATTCTCGTGGAGCCCTCACGCCCCTGGATCGCACTCTGAAAGCTAAAAACTGCCCAAGTAACCAACCCAACACCTACAATATCTACCGTTATCTGTTAAAACTGATCTCACCTGCCATCTACTTTTATATTTTTTTAGCTGGTACCCCTGTTTGGGCAGCTGTGGGTACGGGACGGGATTAGATAGCACCTACTGGTATAGCACTACCTCCAGTGGGTGCGGTTCTCGTTCTTTCTAGTACAGAAAAATACTGCTGTCTTGTGGTTCCTGTGATACTTCTGATTAGCTGCGTGATGTGATTTGCAGTGTAAAAATGTTACATGTTCATTTACACTTATGACATTGTAATTAACATGACTGACTATGTATATCATTGTATATAAGATGTATGTATGTACATAGCTGATTTACCAGTTTCTGGCTAGGGACCGCTTGTTGTTTTTGTAAATAATAATAGAAATGACTACCGTTGTTTCTGATCAGGCCTACCCCTCCGTGGTAACTCTTCCGGTTGGCACATGACTCTTCCTGTTCCAGCGTGATAATGCACACTGCTACGTTGTCAATGTTGTTCGAGAGTGGTGCACTGAACACGAAAGTGACTTCTAGATACCTAACTACCTACCTTGGCCGTCGAATTCCCCGGATATGAACCCGTAGAACATCTATGGGTTGACATGGATCGACAGACCCAGCGTTAAGATCATCCAACACGGACTATTGCAGAGATGTGGGAATACTATCCTGACGACTTGGTGCAACGGTCGGAGGCCTTATAGAATTCGTGCCTCGCTATGCGGCGGCAAGAGGAGTACATACGTCTATTATGTAGGTGGTCACAATATTTTGATTGGACAGTATATATATTTCCTTTACTTTTGTTAAAACTCCAAACCTCGGGCTTT
The DNA here is from genome assembly GCF_048544385.1 of Mastigoproctus giganteus. Lineage (NCBI taxonomy): Eukaryota > Metazoa > Arthropoda > Arachnida > Uropygi > Thelyphonidae > Mastigoproctus > Mastigoproctus giganteus. The sequence goes on along the minus strand of NC_143587.1, from coordinate 71,437,873 downwards.
TACGAAAGTGAATTGGTAAATCCCAGGTTTATCAAATTTGGGGATTTTACAGCAACATATGCACTACCCCACCATTAATATCCAGACATATGCCTTTAGACAAAAATGTGCTTTTATTGTGTCATTTAATATTTTGTGGTGAACCCTTTTGTTTTTATGAAGGCCTTTAACTTCGCGGCATACTCTTAACCAGCTTTTTATAAATGTCAGGTGATATGTTCCTCCACTCGGCCTTTAACGCAGCTACCAGTTCGGCCTTGTTCTTTGGGAGATCTCGACGTGCACGTACCCGACGATCCAATACATCCCAAAGATGCTCGATAGGGTTCAGATCAGGCTCTGGGCTAGCGAATCCAACTTTTCCACACCCATGTTCTCAAGCCTCTCTGTTACGGATCGAGCAGTATGGCAAAGCGCGTTATCTTGCTGATTCAAGTATGGGCCTTCCCCGAAGTATTGCTATAATATTGGAAGTGCATAATTGTCCAGGTTGTCCTGGTATTGCACAGCATTCGTGGTTTTGTCGATAACGACTAATCGGCCAAGCCAAGCCAAACCAAGCCAAACCATGAAAGGAGCCCCATAGCAAACCACTGCCTCCACCAAACTTCATTGTTGGGAGGATACAATCGGGAAGGAACTGTTCCCCTGGTATTCGCCACACCAGGAACAGCCATCAGACTGGTAGAGCGCGAAACTCGACTCGTCTGTCCATAAGACAGTTTTCCACTGCTCTACAGTCCAGGATTCGCGCTCCTTACACCATGTTAATCGGCGTCTAGCATTTGATGAGGTGATCAATTCGGTTGACCTGTTCAGGTAATTCTATTGAATGTGTCATCTTTCATCGTTCGAAGCCCAGTGTGCATATTTATAGCAGGTTCTGTGACGTGTTGCATGCATACGACCTGTTTTTCCATCCATGGAGGGGTGTCCGAATATTAATGGTAGGGCAGTGTATATACAATCAAAAATCATAAATCCAGGATATATTTCAATAAACTATTTTTCGAGTGAAAATAAAACAAAAAAATATTATAATAAAACACCATAAAAACAATTCAAAAGTAAATTATACTCACATCCGAATTCAAAGTGCATTTGTCCAACTGAAAAGAGAAAAATTGTGATAATAAATGCTCAACTAGCATAAAATATAATAAACTTTTAACTTTATTAATTTTTATGAGTGATTTTAATTTTATTTTGAAGATTAGAGTATATTTCAAACATTTATTAAAAAAGACTAATATTTATCACTCCTATTTTAATTAATAATGAATTTCTTCATAATTAAACATATTTAATACAATAATTAATGATCCATGAATTTATGGTAAATAAATTATTCAAATCGTCTCATTCAATTTGCAGTTTTTACCTCAATCAGCGCAAAATTACGTTAACATTTTAAGTAAGATATTTTAAATGCATAATGTCATTACAAGATGCAGCAAGGTATGTTTTCTCCCCACCAACAGCTGACACGACCTCAGGATCTTATAATTGGGAGGCAGTGGCACTTTTCATTGTATGCACTATATATCCAAAGTAATTTTTCATTGATACATGTGATAATATTTCGCCCACCAAAGGACTTAATTTTTGACCTTGTAAAATTCAAGGTACATATGATTCATGCTGATAACTAACATTCTCTGGACAATCAGCCAGATCAAACGTCTAATCGGAAAGCCCTGTGCCATGATTTTTTTACACCATAACAGTTCCCAACGTTACAAGCACTAATTATGGTGGGTTGGGCAGCTGGAAAGTGGACATTGCTCAGTGCATGCTGCGATATTTGTTTTTGTGCTGCAGCTCTTCTGTAAAATGTGATGCCATACAGCTCCCTACGCATTTCCCCTTCGTATCACATTAATATCAGTTCCTGCGTCTCTCCGAACTCCTGATTAACAGTATCCACTGAGATCTGAAGGGATCTCTATTCGACTTATTTGTTGACAGCCTTTGATGTAGGACCTTGTAATGGCGAGGATTGCTAATAAGAAATCCGACGATGTCTCCATCGCCGGCATTCGCTAAGCTCAGCGCCTCGATCACTCTACTGTTGTGGGAAACCACCGGTGCAGCTAAACAATAATTTTTATTACCGGTCAAGGCTCAATTAAACACAAGTTTGTACCAGCGGGCTTAACGGAAGACCCCCACTGAAGTTGTGGACAAATAGATCTACACATTATTTTAATCATTAAGACCCGTGGTCGGGAACAGCTTTACATCAAGGAGGAAAATTATTATCTTGTCTTCAACCAATTTGAACCAGACCTGTTTACGAGAAGGAAAACTACCAAGAAGGAGTTGAGAAATACCTTACACGTTTCGAATATCAACACCTACTAGGAAATTACCTAATTTGGTTACCCCATGGATAACCACTGAATGATCTATTACTGGATTTGACAATCCTGTGACTAAATCTTACCCCCCCCCCCCGATCTAACATTCCACTGAACATATCTTTACGCTTGTTTGACGTGCTGCTGGATTTAACGTGACAACTCACATATATAACTGATATGATACACAGGATTGACTTTGCTAACCCTGGCAGTCCCCCAGGGTAGATTATGCTAACCCTGTCCTCCGAAAGGGTAGGATACGACGAGAAGCATCCCACAGCAACCACAGATGCCAACATGGCAATACAACAAACAGCACCACAGCCATACGACTTTACCTCCCCACCTCCTATGAGATGAAATTCCTTCCCAATCTCCTTGTTCCCCTCACTTGGTGGAGCAAAGCCCCAACTCGTTGGGTCCATTGCTCCTCCCTCTGCTGCTTGGCGGATGCTTTCTTCTACATCCTACAATTCCTTCTCTTATCCTTCCATTCTTGTACTAGTTCCTCGTGTTCTTTTATCATTTTTTGGCCTTCCCCAGGAAGCTCAGGCAACCCCAGGGTCCGCCTTGCCAGAGTACTGATTCAGAACTCTCCACCCCTGCTCCCCATTCCATGGACAGTAACTAGGAATCGGTGGTGCTACACGTGCCCCTAGCCTAAGAGGCCAGAAGAATAACCCTACATTACATGATATAAACAACACATCACACACTTTCTGGCTTTTACAGGGAACTGTATCTTAACACAAGAGAACTAATAGTGGCGTTGTGGGAAACCATCAGTGCCACTCAAAGCTGTGTCCACTATGTCCACTTAAATCTAAATACTTGTAGAGTGATCGCAGTTGCTTTTGTACCTATTTTTATGGCATACGAGTATGCAGCAATTTTTAGACATAAATATTTCAAAATGGGGGATTATAACACAATGATTTCGTCATGCAGAAGTAAAGATTTACTACGCGTATAATTCAAAGTCATAGATTTCAGAGGAATTGCGTATCAGAGATAAAGATATGGGATATATTTAGTTTGCCGTTTAAGCTTGCAAACTATAAAATTTGTTTTTCTTGCTTTCAGAAAATCATTTTCAGCACGTTGTTACACCCAGTGGCATCTGCCTTAATCATGAATCCATCTTTTCTGCAAGTTGATTATGAACAAATATATTTGTTCATAATCCGTTGGGCATGTATTCATATTTAACTTGGCTGTATACACGTCTGATCTCATAAAGAGAAATACTAACTAATGAACGTATCGTATTTGACTTTTGTGGTCAGTGGATCATTCCGAAATAAGAACCAGATATAATCACTCATTATAGCATCATTCTATCTTCTGTGATACTACTTCTTCACTGACTGTTGGTTCTGATGGAATCAGATCCCATGTTCTTCAGTAGCATCGCTTAGATTTGGTCTGAAAAAATCCAGCGATAATGCAAGTAACGTGACTTGATTAACGTGACTTGATTAACATTTTGATTGCCATTCATTTTGTTTCTTAGTTTTAAATGAACTTTTTCCACTAGTTGTTTGTAATTTTAACTTTTAATGGTTTCGCGAGCACTAATCAGTATAAGGCGAAACTGCAAGTCTTGAGGACCAATACATATGCCACATTTCACTTTTGTCTCTGATATTTTTGGAAACATACTGTATATGCTTTAAGGAATCACCTTGTTGATTCAATGTTTTTGCAAATTGGAAACTACCAAAAGTCACACACATGGGACTTCCACGTGTGGTCGACACCTGTTGAGCGTCGTGTGTTTCATATCGTAACACAGCAGCAATGCAGCACAATATCTCCAACTCCACTTTTGGAGAAAGCAACGCAAGGCTATGACACCTAGATGTACTGTTGGCGTTCGGCAGGGTGAAGACGGCGGTGTTATAGTCTGGGGAGTGTTTTGGTGGCGTGCCTTGGGTCCCTTGATCACCGTTAATTAGTATCACCATGGAAACTCCTTCCTTTCTATCGAATCTCAATTCTTCATGATGATAGTGCATCCAGACAACTCAGATGTCTATCAACAAGATAATGCACCATGCCACAAGGCCCAGCAGGTGGCTACCTTGGTTCAGGAACATGACAATGAATTCTCATTCCTCTTCCTATGGCCGCCCATATCATCACAATTGAGCGTGTTTGGGACCCACTGGAAAAGGACATTCGATGCTACTACCATCTGTCTGATAATATGCAGGCACCACTGGACAGATTGTGAGATGCATGAGTAATACCATCAAAGGCGACCCTGTAACACCTTTAAGAGCCTGTGCCAAGGCATGTGTACGGTTTGTAATACGGGAAAAAGGTGGACCCAAGTAGCATTGGTGGGTGTTGTTAATGCAAAACCAACTCAATATATATTCGTACACAAATTTTATTTTTATGAAGAATGCTCAGCTAAATTTCGATAATTATTCATTGGAACTAGAACAAGAATGAATTCAACGACTTCGTGCAGCTTGCGATAAAGTTTCATTAATAAAATATATAAGTACTGGAAGAAACAGCTGATGTGGCCAATTTGAAGGTAAGAATTTACCGATTACCTATGTTTTATAAAGTTTCGAATTTTAATGTTGAAAATACGAGACGTTTCTTATATTATTAAAAAGGAACCTTGGAACTTCAACAGTGAAATCTTTTGTTTTGATTTTAAATCAGAGCGACTCAATGTGCGTTTGTATCTCCATATACTTAGGAGCAAAATAAAATTTTTTTTCTCTGAGCTTTGGTATTAATTTGATTTTTCCGTTAATGCGAAAATTTATTTCTCGTATTGATCAACACTAACGTCTTTGATAAGATAGCAGTAAAAACAACTAAGTTTGTATTTTTTGTGCAATGAAATTCCAGAAATGTCCATCCATTTCTCGTTCGTTCTCTGACCCGCTCATCGAGCTAGGGTTGCTGATGTCTAGTGTAAGAAAGTTGTAATATAATTCATTATGAAACGTACCTCCATGAGAGCAGTATCATTACAGCAAACGTCGGTAAAACCGTTGAAAGTTCCACTCGTACAGTTTCCTATAACTTCCGCAAACTGAAATAGAGAGAAAAAAACATAAATAAACAAAAAATGTATTTTACTATAATTTGACATTGAGTTAACAAAGACGAAAATGTGTACTTTAGCAACAAAGGCTTGAGAAAGAGGGGTTCTTAGAATGAGCCACTTTCATCCTCATTCATGTGTCACAATCAGTGTGGACAACATTAATTTATTTTTCTTGACGCTTAGAAAACTATTAGCTAAAAACCTTTAGTTATATGAGAGATTCGTTTAAATCCCTATAAGACAGTACTCAGTTTCATAAAGATTGAAATTAACTTTGTCCCACTCAAAATTACCTAGAGATCAGCATTTAAGGTATTGGTAATGGATATTCGACAAGCTGAAGCTGCTTGTTTAAGGAAAGTTTTCTCAGACTGGAAGGTGTGGAATGCAATGTGTAATCATCAGCAAAACTATGGATAGGATTTCCGGTCAATAGAAGAAGGTCATTAAAATAAAAGGAAAATAGTTGGAGAAAGAACTGAATTTGGGGAACACCAGCATTAGTGAAGAAGTTAGAAGACAGAGAGCCATCTAACATCATCCCTGACTGAGCGGCCAGAGAGAAAATTGGATATCCAATTACAAGAAACAGTCGGAAATTCATTAGATGGAAGCTTATTCAGAAGATAAGACAACGTTTTCCAGCTCCATCGAGCGAGCAGGAATTGATCCCCTTTCTTATGGATGAATGGAGTAGGCAAACGTGGCGATCGACATTATTAGTTATTTTACGTCAATATGTTCATTTTTTTCTCCCTTACCATGTGTCTCTATCGGAATCACCCTGAGTTCTTTGAAGGCAATCGTATATAGGCTTTCACAATTAATGAAAAGAATGTTATTATCCTATACACAAGACGATGGGGAGTTCGCATTTAGAATATTATATTCAGATCTAGTGGACACACTAGAAAGTGAAGAATCTTAAACAAACTGGTGGTGAGATGATAATAAATACACGTGAAGAATTCTAGAAGGTTTGGACTTCATAGCTTCTCAATTAGATATTTCTGGGAGGAAGGAACATAAGTGAGATATATAAGGCCCCAAAGAGGTAAAATAAATGAGGAGGTATATTTTCAGTGTTAAGAGAAACAAGAGATACGGACTCTTCTGCAAAGTTTTCTGGAGTAACTGAAGGCTGTAGTCACGAAGATTACCTTCGGGCAATGTGTTGTAACTAACAAGAATAAATTATATGCCACTGTGTGCAAGTGTGTCAAATTTGAAAGAGAATTGGATAGCCACATTTTGGCAAGGGTATGAGTGATCAAGAATTGTTTTTTGTTTGTCTTTTTTAGTAGATGCCAGTTCACATTTCCTTGAGTTATTTAGTCATATAATATTGATATGATATAGTCACTCCTCGAAATCATGGCTCTGTGTGCCATGTCGAGAAAAATGTTATGTGTCGCTTATGCTTTATCTACCGTTTTGAGGAACTTGTTTATCAGGAAGGTCCAAAGAACTGTGAAAAAAATTGTCTGGATATTTTTATAGGGTAAGGAATGTTGTGCAAACTGTGAATATTACAATTTTTAAATTTTTCTGAGTTTGTTCGTTTATTTCTTATTGGTCAAATTTCAACATTTAACGTTTGACTTCATAAATTAAAATGCAGTTTTCTCAGATCAATTTAAAACACACTTACCAAATCGATATAAAATTTATCCAAACAATGACCAAGTTTTGGGGTTTTATTTTTTACCTGCGTAAGCAAACCTAAAAATAAAAGAGAGAAACCTTAATGAATAAATTAAAATTAAAAGTCTTATTTATTAAATCTTCTAAAGAAACTCAATATATATATATATATATATATATATATATATATATATATATATATATATATATTAGCATAATGAAATAGTTAATATATATATAAAGTTTGTATTAATATATTGAATAAAGTATGCATAAATGGATGTGAAAGTTACACAAAGTGCCGTGCCAGTAACTAGAAGGGTGTGGAAAGTAGAAAAAGAAGTGTCGTAGATTTTTGAAAGGTGAAAGAACGTTAATATCGTAAAGGTTAAGGTGAATTAATAGAATTATGGGATAAATTAACAAGCCAATAGAAACTGTAAAGTAAAATCAGTACATCAAAATACTAAAAAAATAAAAATAAAAAATGCAAATGAATTGAAAATGCAAATAAAATTATAGTGTTATAGTAGTCATCAGATATAGGGGGAAACATATTTATAAAATGGTCGAATACAGGTAAGGCAAATATGCTTGATCTGATGTCAGCTAGAATAAATAAATACATATTAATACCTGACCATGTATCAGTTCCTGATACATGGTCAGGTGAAATTAGCACAAATTTCACATGTGAAATTAACACAAATTGCAAATTTCAGGCAGTTAGCACACATACATGAAATTAGCACAAATTTCATTTGTGATGATCTCATTTTCGTTGTTTTTTGGGCTATCACTTTTCTTCTACTACTATGGACAAGTATAGAAACGCAATTCCTGATATATGGTCAGGTGTAGTCCCCTGATGAAACACCTGAACATGTATCAATATTTATTTATTTCAACTGACATCAGATCGAGCCTATTTGCCTCAAGCAATCACTATTTGAATTGAATTGGAAAGAATATACTGAAGAAAAATGGCCGGAATAACATCGTGCAACTATCATGGTACCAATACTAAACAAATCTGCACCAACCAAATGTAAAGACTACAGAACCATCAGCCTCATACCACATGTATCAAAAATTCTCTTAAAAATCAAAAATACGAATAGAATCCTACATCGAACGCTTTTTTAGAGGATACACAATGGGTTCAGAAAGAACTTATCTACAAAAGAAGCAATAGGAACTTTAAGATTCTTAGGCGAAAGAATGGTAAACAATAGCATAGTCAATAAAGCTCACAAAGGTATGTGTGCTTTACTGACTATGCAAAAGCATTTGACAGGGTAATTTGGAATGAGCTTTCTCCTCTGCTGGAAAACATGGGATCTCCACAAAGATTATTTAGCCTAATATTTGACATGTATAAAAGGCAAAAGGCCATCATCAGGTTAAACGGAGAATTGACAAGAACAGCAAAAATAGGGATAGGAGTGAAGCAAGGATTCCCCAGGTTTATTTAACATATTTGCACAATTAATAGTCAAAGAAGCATTTGATGGTATAAAGTTAGGTATAAAGATAAGAAGAACACTTAGCACAATCAAGTTGGCAGATGATCAGGTAATCCTTGCAGGTAACCCAAATATGTTATCCAATATGCTAAAACAGTTAACTAAGAAAGTGAAAAAATATGGAATGAAGATTAACACTAATAAAACAAAGATTATGATGATAAGTAAAAAGTCAAAACAATTTCACATTGAAACTGATGGAGAAAAAACAGAACAGGTAACAAAATTCAAATATCTAGGACAGATTATAGCATATGATTCATCTACGCCATCATAAATACAATTCTGAAGGAAACTGGGCTTCGAAGCTATGCAGAAGTGAAACACCTAGCACAAGATCGAGAGAAATGGAGACAGCTCATCAAAGAGGCAAACCAGTCGATAGATTGATACTGAAGAAGAAGGTATTATTAATATATAATTGTTTATATAATTTAAGTTTAAAAGAAGGCAAGATGAATATGGTCATCAACGAAATGGATAAGTATAAAATTGACATTTTAGGAACAACCGAAGTCATGGACAGGACAAGGTCATTTCAAAACTGGAAATGAATTTTTGGTTGTTTTTTCTGGAAGTGACCAACTAAAAGAACATTGTGTCGCTGTAATTTTGAAAAAGGAATGTTTAAAGTCTCTTCTCGGATACAATCCTGTTAATAGTAGAATGATGACAGTTAGACTTCAGAGCCAGCCAGTAACTCTCACAGTTTTATTTGCATATGCACCACGACATCAACATCCACAGACGAAGATATGGACGTTTATGAAAATCTCCAGTGAGCTCTTGATCTGTTTCCAAAAAATGATGTTTTGATACTCATGGGTGATTTTAATGCAGAAATAGGCAAAACAGTTACTTCTCGTCCGGAATGTTGATGAAGGCATATCAAGTTTAATGTCCAAGTTTGGAGATGATGCAAAGGTTGGCAGAGTTGTTAACGACAGTAAAGTCAGTATGCTACTCCAACTGGATCTAGATAAGTTTGGCAAATGGGCTGAGAAGTGGCAACTGACGTTTAACATTGACAAATGCAAAGTATTGCATATGGGTAGCAATAACCCAAGAGAAATGTACCAACTGTGTGGTACTACACTCAGAGAAGTGGAAAGTGAAAAAGACCTGGGGGTAATTGTGCAGTAGAATATGAAGTTCGCTGAGCAGTGCAGACAGGCTGCCAGGGCAGGTCATGGAGACTTATCAATGATATATATAGGAATTTTGCTAGCAGGGATAGGGAGGTGATTATCCCGTTATACAAAGTGATGTTCAGGCCAGACCTAGAGTACTGAGTACAGGTCTGGAGGCCTCAATTTAGCAAGGAATAGAGTTTCTAGAACGAGTACAAAGAATGGCAACGAGATTGGTGAGGGGAACAAAGGGGTGCTCTTACCAAGAAAGGCTTACGTTCTGCAAATTGCAGCGCCTGGAGAGTAGGCACCCGCGAGGTGGTCTGATTGAGGTGTATAAGGCCTTGAATGGCTTCAGCAAGCTGAATGCTGTTGAGATTCTTCCTTTTGCTCTGATTAAGAACCTGAGGGGGGCACAGATTCAAATTGAGGAAAGACAGTTGTAGAACAGATGTGCCGAAATTTGCCTTTAGCCAGCGTGTAGTTGATTGGTGGAACAGACTCAGACTTCCATCTTTTGTTGTGGAAGTTGATAGCCTAAATAAATTTGAGGCTGAGCTGGACAGGCATTTGGAACGAATGGAGGGGTGAAATGGGAGGTTTTTTTTTTTTTTTTTTTTGGCTGATGCTGCATGAGTTTGATTTCTTGCATTGTATGCCTCTACTAATTCTAATGTGGTAGGTTTGGCCTTGGCACTAGAAATGAACGGGGTGAAAGTTTATTTGAATTTTGTCGTCCGAACAGTCTTGTCATATGTAACACCTGCTCTTTCAGCAGTATTTGAGAAAGCTATACACATGGAAATCTCCTGATCATAAAACAAGGAATCAGATTGATTACATCCTTAGGCAGCAAAGGTGGCGTTCCTGTGTAATCACAGCAAAAACACTTCTTGGAACAGATTGTGGCAGTGATCATCAGCTACTCCACATCATTCTCAAGCTGAAGGTGAAAAAGATCATGAATAAAGTTTTCCCCAGACGATTGAAAGTAGAAAATATTCAAAACGATTATATACTTGAAACAGGTTTTCAAGTTCAATTAGAACTAGATGACGATATGCTGCCTGAGAAAATGTGAGAAAATACAAAAACAATTATTAAGGATTCACCAAATAGATACATTAGAGAAAGTTCAAAGATCAGGAAGCCATGGATTACAGAAGCCACTTTTAAACTTATTGAATAGAGAAGAACTGCAAAGGCCCAGGGTACACAAGGAAACGAAGAGTATCGGGAGTTAAGAAAAGTTATCAAGCGCTGTAGAGCTAGGACAAACAGTATTATATCAATCGAAAATGTAAATAAATCGAATACCACAACGAACGAAACAACACTAAAAAAGAAATATGATGTAATTAAGTCCTTAAGACTAAAGTTCCGACCAAACGTTGATGTAATTAAAGACTCCAAAGGGGAAATTTTAACAGAGGAGAACACAATTAAAGGAAGATGGAAAGAATATTGTGATCAGCTCTTCTAAGCACCTGCTGACACTAATGATCTGCCATCCCCTTTTCAAGGGTGTGATCATGAACCACACCCTTCTTCCTTCAGTTCCACTGAAGGAAGAAGTCGAAAAAGCCACCAGAGAACTGCCATGTGGCAAGTCACCTGGAATTGATGAAATCTCAGCGGAATTGATTAAAGCTACAGGTGTGAAGGGTGCCGAATTTTTTTCATAAAATGATTGTGAAATTTTGGGAAACGGGACAGTGGCCATCAGATTGGAAGAAATCAATTTTCATTCCCTTACCAAAAAAGGAGATCTGAAAATTTGCTCAAATTACAAGGCTATTAGCCTAATTTCTCACGATAGCATGATTCTTCTGAAAATCATATTAAACGGAATCTCTAGAAACTTGGAAGAAGAAATGCCCGAATAGCAAACAGGTTTCAGAAGGCGCAGACGAACCAGAGACCAGATCTTAAGTCTACGACTGATTATTGAAAAATGCAAAGAATATTCAATGTTCCAGTCGTTTTGTGATTTATAGATTATGCAAAAGCATTTTATTGTGTTGAACATGAGAAACTATTAGAAACGAGGACTAATATGATTTGTAATCGACCTGAGAACACACGAAATTTGTAGATAATATACACGGAACAACATGGCATTAATCGCCAATGTTCCTAAAACCCAGCTTCAACCAACCAACTAAGCTCGTGAAACACCTACTCCAAGAAAAAGAACAACTTCTGCCCAGCCATGATGTTCTGGCTCTCGAAGTGGTCTGATATCTTCATAGTTATGCAGCTGGTCAGGATCTTCTAGACTGTTGGGAGACAGGTCTATACTTCGCCTGGTTTGAGATGTCTTTGTTCTGAGCAGTCAGGTAGGTAGTTCTTTGAGTCAGGGATGCTGGGATTGGTTTATTGTACTCTAGCATCTGGATGAACCACTTTCAGCCCGATTGGTTAGGCCAATTGTGCACAATGGCCGTTTCAAGAAAACGGCTTTTCACATCTGGCCTTTACAGAGTCTGCAAAACACCACAGTGACATAAATGCTGAGGTGGGGAAGATTCCCGGTGCCGGTAGACCCTGAGGGTCTTTACAGTTTTGTCCATCCTATTTTTTTATTATTAAGAAAGGGGAGAGCGCGAACGCAACCCACTACTAACAAAAATTCCCCGCTTTATCTAGAATAGAATAGAATAGAATAGAATCTTTAATTGCAGCAATGATAGACATACAATTAGTCCCGTCACGGCATGGTGGTGCCAGGGGTTAACAAAACATATTTACAAAAGAGATACACATGAGAAAAAAAGATAAATCAGATTATTAACAAAGCACAGTTTTACATTTTCAGTTCGACGAGGATACCCTTCCTGTATTTTTTATTATTGACCACTTCTTGGAGGTCCCCGTCGATGGCTTGCAGTGAGGGCAGCATTTGCTTTGGCAGGAATCTGTCGGTTAGTACTAGCCGGTTACGGTTTGCTAGCAGCTGTGCTGAAGACCGGAGATAAGGGGGAGGAATGCGCCAAGAGCAGTGATCCCAGAAGTTCGGCTCTGTAATTTTACCGGTGGCCATCTTGATGGTGAACAGCAGCCTTCTTTCTCCGATGTAGGACCGGAGCCTGCGTAGGTGAAGAGCTTCTGCTAACTGCGTTGATCTGAGAGCTGGGGGAAGGTGGAGTTTGCTGTTGGCCCATTTTAGAAGCCAGAATTCGGCAGAGAATATTCTTTTGATGTTGGATTCGGCGGCCGAGGCCCATATCTCTGAAGCATACAGTATTGTCGGGTAAAGGATTGATACGATGTATCTTTTTACCAGTTTGGGAAGGTGGCAGGAGTCAGCTAACCCCCCCCCTAGTGCAATGGGAAAGCCTCTCCTGGTGGAGCCACCTTACTGGTCATGGCCCACTCAGCACCAGGTAATATTTGAATTACCTGGTGCTGATTATCTATAATATATAGATAATTTATTTTAATAGTTACCAACAGGGTTCCTAAGCGAGCGCTTCTTTTAATCAGTAAGCTCTCATAGCATGTTAGCAAGACGAAACTGTCAGCATGCTGGCCCCAGTTAGAAAATGCCAAAATTTTAATCAAATTGAACAGCGATTACAAATTAAATATATTATGCAAGCCATAATTAAGTATAAGATAGATTATCGGCACATACAGAATGCAAGACTTCCAGTTGATTTTTCCAATGAATGCTGAAAAACTTTGTTTCAAAACAGCTGATCAGAAGTAAGTTCATTCGCTCTCGTGATCGCTCTATTTATTAAAAACATTACCCGCACATTATATTAATCGCAATCAACTTTTCTTGAAATGAGTTTAAATTTCCTTCGTTTATTCCTAATAATACGTAGCTTTAAATTGACACTCTTGAATGAAGCGTATTTCAGGCAAGGTAATATATCTTCACTCAAGATATCTCTTTTTTTTTTATTTTAACCCATTTCTATAAGAAATTAGATGTGCTGATTATAGAGGTGAGATAGTTTATTAGTAACTGTACAACGGGGTTGTGCCGACCGGGCTAGCCAGGTGGGTAAAGTGCCTGCCTGGCAACCCAAAGGTCGCGGGTTCGATTCCCGCCTCGGGCTTGGATCAGAGTACTGCAAAAACCTTGGGAGGTGCATTATGGCCACAGAAGCCTATGCGTCAACAACTACCAAAAAAAAAAAAAAACAACGGGGTTGTGAACTGCATTAGTAATTCAACTGCTTAAGGCACCCCTTAAAACATATTGGGAATGACAGCAAATAATGCCCCCTTTTAAAAAAGAATTGTTCAAAACACTTACTGCAAACTGTATCTTTAACGAAAGTTCCAAGGCTGGTTCCATCATAGCCGTAAATGGTTCTGTCGCAATTATCAGACATCATGCCCCCCATCGCGTTCACCGAGGTGCTATAGGACAGCACAACAGCAAATAACAGCAGAACTGTCTTTACGGTATTCATTTTCCGAGTGATTCCGGATGTAAGATGGGTATGGAGACTGCCATCTGCATTTTATAGATATGATGCCTTGCCCACTTATTGCTGTGGCACGAAGTTAGAAGCGACCTTTTGACACATAATTTTAATTTCGAGCAAATAATATGACTGGGAATAATTGCTTACCTCTACAACTAAATGTCATAATGTCGACTACGAGTCAAGGCGAAGATTATATAATAAAGAAACGCCCATAGTTTTTAATTCGATATTCATGAAGTGCAATGATTAAACATGGCGTCCGAATATCCAAAAATGACTACAGAAAGAACGCCCACGTTTTCCAAATTTTTACTGTACTGCACTGTTTCTTCGTAATGGAAATTTTATTATATTAAAATCTGTATCCCAAGAGAGCCACTGAGGTGCTGCTTAAGGGTTAAGGAGCCCACCTTATGTTTGAAGAGAAAATTCTCTACTTCTCTTGTTTAGAATAATAGAACATAGTTCGGTTTACTATGCTAGAATTTCAGACTGCTAAAAAGACCGATAATAAGAAGAAAAAAAACTTTTTTTATACCATTAACTTCAGTCCCAACCGTAATACACATGTTACTCACGGGGGTTAAGGAGTGCGCAGCAGTTGCGATCGCGTCTTCCCAAAAGCGGTGTTTTTTTTTTTTTTTTTTTTTGATTTGGTAGTTGTTGGCGCATCGGCTTCTGTGGCCATATTGCACCTCCAAAGGTTTTTGCAGTACAGTGATCCAAGCCCGAGGCGGGAATCGAACCCGCGACCTTTGGGTTGCCGGGCAGGTACTTTACCCACTCGGCTAGCCCGGTCGGCCAAAAGCGGTGTGCTGAAGGGCAGGTTTTGAATCACATAAAGATGGTAGTATTTTTATTGGTCTTTTCAGATTGTGGCTGAAAATGATCTTAAAACTGGGGGGGGGGCGGCTCTCGTGGGTAGCACAGTCGATAGGATCGCTGCCCTCCCCACACTGGGTGGAAAAGAGTCTCGTCGATGATGTGAGGAATTTTTATGGGCCTTTTTCATAACGTGGCTAAGTTAGTTGGTCTCAGGCGAGGGTAGCATGGTTTTTTCTTCCGGAAACTCGGGTCAAAAACCCGAGTTTCCGGGTCAAAAAATTGACCACAGAACACACTCAATTTACAGGCACGGAGTAATATGGCCTTAGTCGTAGATGCTCCTAAAACCCTACTGCAACAACAACAACAACAAGAGGGAACTGTATGAACTATTAATTAATATTAAGATCAAATATACTCTTAATTAAGGCAAATGGTCAGAGAATTTATGGACATAATACACGTGGGCTGATGAATTAATTTTTCGAGTGGCCCCAATATCCTATTTAATTCAACGTTTTACACTGCATAGAAGTTAAATATCAGAGATAAAGGCATGTTTCTTAGCTGGCATTTAAACACGTAAACGACATAAATTGTCCTTCTTGTTTTCCAGAAAGTATATTTCGCTAGTTATTACAACCTATATCTTCCTTACTTATCAATGCATGTTTTCTGCAAGGGATTAAAAGTGTAATCTATACTCACTGACCAAAAAATTACAAACCTATATTCAGTATTTAGAAGGACCACTTTATGGCGGATTTACAGCCCGTGCACGTGTTTTCACGGATTCTACTACGTGTCTGAAGGAGTCTAGTTTCAGATTTCACAGTTTTTCTAACAGGATATTTGTTAGCTACTGTATTATGGTAAGCATAGATTTGCGAAGCTCTGGGGCATTAAGCGGCCATAGTGGATGTACGTTGGAAATCTTGGAAATATTCATGGAACTATTCAAATACAGTTTTTTCCCGGTGGGTAGTTGCGTTGTCATTATGAAAGAATCCATTACAAGCTGGGTAAAAATGAATAATTGCAGGGTGATGTCCGATACGACACATGATATTCATTGGAGGTAACAGGCCCTAGCGTTATGAACGAACCAAGTTCGTATCTAGAGAACGTATCCAATACTATGATATCAACTCCATCCTCTTGAGTGATGGACACGGTACAGCTGGATGCATGACTTCATGAGAATTTGACTCACGCGTTCACCTTACCACTAGTTCAAGAAACTGTAAAGTGTAAATCGAGACCCGTTAGACCACATGGTATTTTCCACCTTTCCATAATCCGGACGGAACCGGATTATGGAAAAGTGGAAAAATTATTGCCGCTAAATTAAGTAGAGGCACCATTCCGGTCCATTCTTTCTAATTTTTTTGTTTTATTTTTTTATAGAACACATGCTGTCATAAATAAACAAATAATAAACACGCGAGCTGTCATAAATGAAAAAAAGAAAGAAAAGAACAAAGAGAAAAAGAAAATATTTGACAAATATCGTCAAAGTTGTGTTTTCAACTAATGTTGATCAGCAGAAATTGGGTGCTTCCACAATTTGTGGTGGTCACCCTTAAGCATTCGAAAATAGGCTTCATATGCATTATAAAACTTGATGCCACGAAAGACGTTATGCTTCGTCGGCTTCAGAACTATATATTATTCACAAACATAACAGAACGCACCTTTAATACTAACCACAAGTACAATGGGTCCTCTATTGTACTTCTGTTTAGTTCATCGCTTATTGTTTCCCTTTGCATATTAAATTTTTCTTTTTAATGATTCCTTTCTCTTAAAAAGTGAATGTCAAACCATTCTAAAACACTTTGGGAAATGTACCATTAATTTTTCACTTAGAAAAGATATCTTCTGCATAAACAAAATGCATATATTCTGTATGAATTTTGAAGAAGGCTAGAAAAAGTTAATGCAGTAATAGTAAATCATCTCATTCAATTTGTATGAGCTGGTGAATCGGAAGTTGCCGATTAGACATGGATCTCATATAAGTTGTGCTATCTATATCCAGATGCAAATATAGCTTTATATTTACAATACTTGGCCACTTTATTCGGTTCACCTACGTAATAATGAGCAAGTTTTCTCCCCCATCTAGGTCTGAGAAAAGGCTGGATTACTCATGGCATGGACTGAAGGAAATGTCGAAAGCTTACCCCAGGGGGATGCTTTCCTATGCTGACTCACTGCTTCCCACAGCTATTGCAAATTAGATGAAAGAGCTAGTTTAACTTAATCGTGCAGGTGTTCTGATGGACTACCATCTGCCTAGTGATTGGGAAGACAAATCACGGCGGGATGCATTCGCTCTATGTTTCTAACACCTGTTCTGTACAACTTTAACTTTGTGAAATTGAGCATTATCCTTTTGGAATAACTCATTCACAAATGAATACATTACAGCCATGAAGGATGAGCAGGTGGTTGGAAACAATTTCTAGACAAACTGTGGCATCCAGATGTTGCTCCATTGATGGAGAAATATTTGATGCTGCATTCCACTGATATTGCTCCAACTGATGTTGCCCCACTGCTGGAGTAACAAGAAAACATTCCCCACGTCATTACACTGCTGCCACCCCTATATCATTAACACTTGGCTGGATGATGAGTCGTTGGATTAATGCTGTTTTCTTTCTAATCTGCTCTTCCCATCAGCATGAACAACAGCAACTGGGATTCATCAGGCCGAGCAGCGTTTTTGTAGTCCTCCACCCTCTAGTGTTCGTGTTCCTGATCCAACTGTAACTTTCCTTTGCTTTACTTTTTATTTATTTATGGATCATGGTAGTATAGAGTTTAGGAGGATATAAGAAGAGTATTAATATCTGCTTACAGATTTACCCTTCGGGGGGATAATCCTTGCCTGCTGAAGTATTTACAATGAGGCTTTAGAAGTATTAGTTGAATATGAGCCTACTGATCTTATTTTGATGAAAAAGATATTGCAATTCGCCAAAATAATAAATAGTCTTCTTGACGTTATGGGAATTAGATGTGTTGAAATTGAAAGGAGATGTAATAAAAGCTTTTTGAAGATTGAATCTAAATGATTTAAAGAATATGATGATAGACTGCGGCAGGATAGGTGGAGAGATTTAGATAATGATAAACTATTTATGCCTTCGATCAGGGTTTAAAATGAAACATTTATAGGAAAAACTGGTGTCTTCATACTTCTGCCGAGGTTTTTTTTTTTTGAAATTATAGTTCTGTATATTCACTGTGCTGCCACTTTATTAGGTACACCCCTGCTGTGCACACAAATGGTTTGTTACCACAAAGTTGCAAGTCACATGACCGCAGTTGTGGATATACATGCACAGAACAACCTTTCCAGTATCAGTTAAGCGTACAAACCGTAACACGAATGAGGAAAAGGAGTGATCTAACGGAGTCCGAACGTGGCATGGTAGTAGGTGCAAGACGCGCTAGACAAAGCATCTCTGAACCGGTAGTTTTCCTGAACTTTTCAAGCACCACAGTTTCAAGGGTGTATCGAGAATGGAGCAACGAACAGAAAACATCCTCTCAACGGCACTCCTGCGGAAGAAAATCGCTTGAGAGAGGTCAGAGGAGGATGGCTAGAATTGTGCAAGCAAACAGACGGGCCACAATGTCGCACATCACGTCAGAATACAACCTTGGTGCGCAGAACAAAATATCGCAACGGACCACTGGTCGCACTTTGTCGCGAATGGGCTACAACAGCCGACGGCGACATCGGGTACCTTTGTTATCAATGAAGAACAAGAGAGCATGCTTCCTGTGAGCACAGCAACACTAGCACTGGACTATCGAGGATTGGAAAACAGTTGCTTGGTCTGACGAGTCGAAGTTCCTGGTGCATCATGTTGATGGAAGGCTCAGAATTGGGCGAAAACAACATGAATCCATGGACCTGTCCCCCGCCACCTTGCACAGTAGTCGTCATGTCTGACGACAAGTGTGTAAGGTGGTTGAGGCAGTGTTAAGGTGTGGGGAATGTTTTCTTGGGACATGTTGGGTCCGTTTATACCCATAGATTCACGTCTGAATGCCACATCGTTGCTGACCAAGTGCATCCGTTCATGTTGACAGTTTATCCTCTGTCAGATGGTTACTTCCAGCAGGATAATGCGCCGGTGCACAAATGGAATTTTTTTCGTTTTTTTCACAGAAATATCTCATCAGAAAATACAATAATCACGCATGTCATGAAAGAATAATTATCAACGCGTGGAAATCATACAAATTTCATACCATAAAGAATTACCCAAGGATTAATAGATACTTGATCGGGCCTTCCTGCATTTCAACTCGTATTTCGAGTCTTGATATTATTAATAAGGTTATCATGGAAGACAATAGGCAATAAATCAAATCCCGCTTTCAAAGCAGATCTTAACTTATGTTCTTGGGGATTTTTAGGGAACTTTCGATTTGCCCCACCAAAAGCATGAGAGGCATATCAATCAGCTTCAACTGTCAAAATTTAGTATTAGTATTAATATCAGTAGTGATCAGAGCTTTTTCGTAAAATATAAACTAACGGAAAGCTAAGAAAGTCTCCCTAGAAAAGAGGGGAGTCTGAGGGGTCTCCCCACTGGAAAAGTTTTAGAAAATCATGGTGCCAAATTTTCGAATTTGTGGGGTTTATACAAAATGTTAAGTAAGTCTTGATTGATTTTTTTCTGAGATCGTAATAACAAAGTTATTTCATTATTTTGGCCGCTCACCCTGCCCTCTCACGTCTTTGTTGCAGTGTGCTTAATAAAGCCACCTTTTCTGTGCTTGACACTTCAATAATATGGCACACACACACAATAAACAGTAGTTGTTCTCATTTCCAATGATGCTTTTAAATAATGGTGTCACACGTCGCAGTAATTTGACATTTGAATTTACGAAAGTGTAGTAAAATGGACAAAACTATATTTAGTAGGTTATTTATTTATTGGCAAAAAAGTTTTTATAAAGATTTTCGTAATAAAAGCATGTTATCATATTTCTTATTGCGATTTTCGTTTTTAATGTTTATGTCTATGGCCATATGACGGCCCATGGCTTTATTAAGCATTTCAACTATTGAGAAATCGTTGTGATTTTTCAATATCTGAGTAAAAATATCAATCTGTGCATCTAGCGTAATTCTCAGTAACGTACGAAGCGCCAACAACTTTAATAATAACAAATCATTTTTATTTTTCAATAAATATTTTTCGTTCGGGCAAACAAAAGTCCTGGTAGTGGTAAATAATCAAGAAAGCAAGCTTTTATATCATTAGCCAAAAAAAAAAAAACAATACTTCCCTTATCACCTGTCCATCTCCATTTACAGTTTGTTTAGGTCTGTCTTCCTTGAATTTATTTAAACTATCAACTTCTACAACACCTGATGAAAGTTTGTTCCAACCCTCAACTACCTGCCAGCTAAGGAAAAGTTTCCGCACAAATCTATCCTGCAATCATCATCATCATCATCATCGGCCAATTTCAATCCACTGCGGAATGAAGGCTTCTCCAGCAACTTTTCAGTTTCTTCTGTTTTGTGCAATGACCAGATATTTACTACCCAAGAACTCATGAATTTCATCTGTCCATCTCCGTTGTTGTCTTCCAGGTTTTCTTTTAGCTCCACTTGGGTACCATTCCGTTATTTTCTTAGTCCATCTGTCATCATGTCTTCGAGCTATGTGTCCTGCTCAAGTCCATTTCATTTCTTTAGTTTTGATAAGAATGTATTTTCTTTGTGTTTGCTGCCTAATCCATGTGGATAAATTCTTGTATAACAGTCTGATTCCTAATATAATTCATTCCATTCTTCGCTGTGTACTTTTCAGCTTCTCTTCTATTCATTTGGTGACTGCCCAAGTTTCACTTCCATAAGTCACGGTGGAGAGTATACATTGGTCATTATTTTACGTTTCAGACAAATTGGAATATTGCTCCTCAACTTGTAACCATCTTTCCTCTATTTAAATGCATGCCCTCTCATGTGAGTAATCTGAGCAAGAGAAAGGAATCCATCGGCATTAAGCTTACTCAATCCTTTGAGACTTAAACATCCCAATCAGATCACCCTGCAAGTGTCTAGTCTTTCCAGGGGCTTCAGTTTGCAGAATTAAAGCCTATCCTGGCAAGGAAACCCATTTGTTACTCACAATACTCTTGTTGCTCTTTTCCGCGCCGCTCCAATAGATCCATATATTTCCGCAAATGTGGCTTCCAGATTTGCATGCGGTATTGCGGTGTGTCCTAACTGTTACCTTATACAATGGGATAATTACATCCTTATCCCTCCTGGTAAAATTCCTGTATATCATTGACAAAACCCTATGGGCTATCCTGGCAGCCTTTCTGAACTGCTCAAAGAACTTCATATCTGAGTTTACAATTACCCCTAGATCTTTTTCATTCTTCAATGCGCTGAGTGTGGTACCCCACAGTTAGTATGTTAATCTGGGATTACCGCTACCCATATGAATTTAAAAAAAATTCTTTGAGTACCTTCGCCTTTGAAGTGCTTTCCTTATATTTCGGTCGAGAATTTCTGGAGCTGAAGATTACACTGAGGGAAAGTGACCGTGAAATATTTGCAAAATAGGCATCTTTGTAAGGTCATGTCTTTCATTACGTTTTGAACCACCTTCATCGAGAGACTTAAGGTGAGAAAAAGTAAGGCAACATCCCGCTTCGGATACTGAAAAATAAATCGTAGAAAAACGATCAGAATATTTTTCTCTCAATAAAAATGAATGAAGAAGAGGAATGACACAAAAATAATTCATCATGTGCCTAGTAAAACATAGGGACGAGTAAAACATTACATAATGCAATGTAAATGAACGGTAAAATCATCACTCAAAGATTGAATTAGTCACGATCGATTCAAGAAACTTGAAGGTCGCGTTCCAGCAGGTTGATTTCGGAAACAAGTAATTAAAAACGACAGATGCTCCATTATTACATAATCATGCCTTGGCATGATTAACTATAACACATCTCTCAACAGAGTGAGATAATTATTTCCAGTCACATTATTTTTGAATTTCAAATTAACTTCTTGCGTCATAGGTCCCCAGAAAGTATCATTGCAGTGCACCTTCAGAAACTGCTGTCATGATAATTACCCCTCGTGGATAGCACAGCACATTTCAACAACGTTCTCCAAATAGTAATAGTAATAGTAGTAGTGGCATGTGATGCAAGAAAACAAGTGTGAGATTATGCAGCAGCAGCCAAAAAAAAAAAAAAAAAATCACACCATTCCCTCCAAATGCCTGTCCAGTTCCTCCTTAAATTTATTTAACCTATCAACTTTCATAACGACAGATGGAAGTTTGTTCCAGCAATTAACCACCCGCTAGCTAAAGGCAAATTTCCGCACATATATTCTACATCTGTCTTTTCTTAATTTGAATTTATGCCCCCTTAGATTCGTAATTTGAACAAGTGGAAGGATCCCATCAGAATTCAGCGTGCCCAACCCATTCAAGGCCTTATACACCTCAATCAGATCACCGCAAAGGTGCCTAGTCTCCAACCACTGCAATTTGCAGAACTTAAGCCTCTCTTGGTAAGAGGATCCCTTCATTCCCCTCACCAATCTTGTTGCCCTTCTCTGTACACGCTCAAGTAAATCTACATCCTTCCTACAATGAGACCTCCAGACCTGTACGCAGTACTCAAGGCGTGGCCTGACCATTGCCTTATACAGAGGGACAATCACCTCCTTTTCCCTGCTAGCAAAATTCCTATATATCATTGACAAAACCCCATGACCTGCCCTGGCAGCCTGTCAGCATTGCTCAGTAAACTTCATATCTGACTATACAATTACTCCTAGGTCTTTTTCATTTTCTACCACCTTAAGTGTAGTACCAGACAGTTGGTACTTTTCTCTCGGATTAGTTCTACACATATGTACTACTTTGCATTTGTCAAGGTTAAACTTCAGTTGCCACTTCTTAGCCCATCTGCCCAAATTATCTAGATCCTGTTGCAGTAGCACACTGCCATTACTGTCATTAACAACCCTGCAAACTTTGTATCATCTGCAAACTTCGACACTATGCCTGATATACCTTCATCAATATCATTGATAAATATACAAAACAACAGTAGACCCAACACCGAACCCTGTGAGACTCCACTAATAACATTAGTCCACGAAGAGCAGAACCCATTGATTACCACCCTCTGTCTTCTCCCAATTAACCATCCTTTTATTCATTGTAGCAACTTACTCTTAATACTATTCTGTTCCAATTTGTACAATAGTCATCCATGCGCAACAGTGTCAGAAGCTTTCCTGAAATCCAAATATATGATATCAAAATTATTTTTTGCATCCAGTTCCTTTGTAACCACCTCATAATAACCAATCAAATTTGCGAGACAAGACTTTCCCTTAACAAACCTATGCTGTGTCTGAATTATTACTGCAGTCTTGTCTAGATGATCCTGCAATGCATCTTTAATCAGTGACTCCTTTATTTTACCCGGATCAGAAGTTAAACTAACTGGTATATAATAACTCGTGTCACCCTTCGATTCCCCTTTGTGAATTGGGGATACATTTGCACAGCTCTAGTCCGTGGGGACCTCCCCTGAGTCCAAGGATGCTCTCATAATTATGGCTAAGGGTTTGCTTAGTTGCTTTGTCACCTCCTTTAATATAACTGTATGAATTCCATCCACCCCAGGTGCCTTTCTTATGTTTAACTTCAACAATTTCTCCTCCACTTTTTTCTCAGTTATTACAAAATCATTAAGCACCCTGTTACAATTTGATAACCTTGTGGCATTTTCAAACCTTAATAACTCCTCATGTGTGAATGTAGATGCAAAATACTCATTGTTTGTTTGCTCTCTGAGCAGGATCATCAACAGTCGAACCATCAATATTAAGTGGATCAATCAGATTCATCCCCTTCCTTTTAGAGTTTATATCAGTAAAGAAATCCTTGCTGTTTTTCTTAGCATCTTTTGCCAAAGATTTCTCGTAATCTGCCTTCGCCTGCCTAACCATTTTTGTGACCTGATTACAGACTAGCTTATATCTCTGCCAGAGGTTTCTGAGTCGTTTGATAATTTATATGCATCCCATGAATTTTTCTTCTCTGTCACGAGTCTCAGTTCATTTGATAACCATTTAGGACTAAACCTTCAACAATATTTCTTAATAGGGATGAAACTTTTAGTAGCATCCACGATTAATTCCTTGAATGCTTCCCACTTAGAATTTACTGTTGGTAACATCGTCAGTTGATCCCACTGTACAGAACCATGTGGCCATGATTTAGTTGGTCTCAGGTGACGGTAGTATCTTTTTTCTTCAAAAAATTCGGGATTTCGTCCATCAAACAGATAAAGTGACTATAGAACAGGCGCAATTGCAATTTACAGACATAATATGTATGGCACAATATGGTCTAACTCGCTGACATATCAAAACCTAAAACAACATAATAATATCATATAGCACTTTACAGTTATATGCCACAAGTTGTGAAATACTTAACTGACGTGTAAGTTAGTGCCAGTGCATCATTTCTACACGCAGCCAACTACTAAGTCTTCTCCATTGGCGATGTTTCTTATACGAGGTAGTACAATATCATGGTAACTCGTTGTGTAGGTATTCACAATAACATTTGGTAAAATTTGGAATGGCGGAACGCACCTCACCATTAGTGTTAAAAGTTTTCGTCTCGGATTTTATGTATTAAAATGCTTCAGCATCCTCCAAATTGAAACTTTTAATGATTATCCATAAGCTATTATAACCTGAACTGATTTTCTTTTATATTGACACACGATTGATTAGGTCAAAACTGTTAAACAGTGTTTACTTTCATCTATAACAATATTTCCCAAACTTTTTTTCGCTATCGTCCCCTTAGGTCCATAAACTCATCTCAAGTTCCCTATACTCGACCCTTATTAAAAAGCATTAATACCAATATTAATGCCGCCTATCTTACCCTTAATTCAGACTAACGGTTTGCACGACCCACTAAGGAAGATAATAACACAATAAAATTTAAAACATTAACAATTAATTGTACATTTATTCAAAACCCAATTAAAACTTTTTATTATAATTAATTCAAAAAAATTGATGAACCTCATCTAGTTACACCAGCTTTTCAAAGTCTGATGGTCATTTAGCAAGAGTATTAATTCACCAGGTTTATTAATTTGGAGTCGATTTCTTTGCTGGGAGAGAAGTTGGATGACTACCCTAAAATAGCATAAATTGTTTATATATGAGGCGTTAAAAGCTAGGGTGGACCCAATCCAAAATTCTAATTACTGAAATTTCTTGTTTTAAAGTTCTACGAAAAATTCAGAGATAATTTTAAGAAAATGAGAGTTTCTGTATTAAGTAAAGTACAATTTAATTTAAATGTCTGTTCTCTTCTGTCTTTTTATTGAGATGTAATTTAAAGTTCAATGAGAAATTTTCGAATTCATTCATTTTATCAGCCAAAGGCAGTCTTGGTTGTCAATAAAATAAATTTTCTTACTTCTTTCTACAGCAAAAACCTTTGTTACCACACAGTGTGGAAATTTAGGTCTCTGTTCGTCATCGGCTATTTTCAATCCACTGCAGGATGAAGGCCTCTCCAGCAGCTTTTAGGTTTCTTCTGTTTTGCGCAATGGCCATCCATTTACTACCCACGAACTCATGAATTTCATCTATTCACCTCCGTCGTTGTCTTCCAGGTTTTCTTTTAGCTACTCTTGGATACATTTCTCCAGTGTATTCCTAAATTTCAGTGTCCTTTCCAGAGTTCGTTCAAATCGCATCCACATCATTTCTACGTGGATGCGATTTGAACTAATTAAATGGTAAGGCATTTAAGTGGGTGATGCTGGAATGCCCAGAATGATTTTATATGCTGTATAGTGTCATCTATTTTGTTAGACGGGTTAATTTTCTTCTAGAATCAATCACTTCATGAACTTCAGTCCTTGAAATACAATGGTAAAGCCTACTATGGCTTGTTTGAAAGTATCCAAAAAACACTTCTGCGCACCTTCAGAGACTTAACATTTTCTTTCAAATATTACAAGTAACCAGAGCTTTTATTGCAACTAGTTCCATCTCGCGTGCGTTTCCTTTTAACACTGTTAGCTCGTACAGATCGTCGAAGAAAAACATTTTTCTGACTGAATTCCCCCAATTTTCAAAATGATTCAAAAATATGTTGTCGATTCTCTTCAGTCAAGTTAGTATTGATATAACATTTTTACTGATATAATACGGTTTTAAATCCTATAGTTGAGTAATAAACTTCACCACAATTTCTTAAGCGTTTTCTTGTTTTTCTTTTCAAATTTTCTTCACATCTGACTCTTTTCCTTCCCTCAAACGTTTATATTCTTCATTGTTTGTGACTGTCCCTGTGTTGTTGTTTGTTATTTGGTTTTGTAGGCAATTGGTTGCCTTCAACTACATTGAGACTCCCTTTAATAGTTTTTTTTCCTGTCTTCGGCAAGATTTGAACCCAGGCCTCTCCAAACCGACGTTACGTGGAAAGCACACTACACTCTCACTGAGAACATGTTACTATTAGTAAAATCAAATGATGCAAGAAAACGTACTTTTTATGGAACGGCAAAAAAAAAAAAAGAAAAAAATGCGGTAGGTCACACTGTTTCTATTCCTAAAATGTAACCATTCAATTCCGCTTTGAACTTAGCCAGCCTCGCTGCGTTGCACGGCACGACGCGCATTTGCACTTATTACTATGAGGCAAAATGGCCTTGTCGATGATGCTCCTAAAATGCGCCATACTCTCACAACAACAATAATATTTCAAATGCAGTTTGACCATCGTCTTGTATAGATGTCTGAATGTCGTCTTTTATGACCTTCTGACTAACACCTGTCTTTTTTCGTGCTGAATCACTTTTGGCTCCTCTTCCCATAGTTCATACGTGACTCCAGGATTTCTGTACCCCAAATGCATAAACTCACATTTAGAATCATTAAACTTTAATTGTGATTTTTCGGACAATATGTGTAATCGATCAAAGGGGTTTCCGCATCGTGTCTTGCTCGAATTGTTAGCCATCCTTCTGACCTTTAAATCATCAGAAAACTTTGATAATTTACTTGGACATCCTCGTCAATATCATTTATAAAATTTAGCATTGAAGGTCTCCACATGTCTCACTGGTACACCTTGAAGATTGACTATTTATGACAACCCTCTCTCTCCTCTATTTCTTAGCCAGTCCGCAACCCAGCGTATGGCGTTATCAGTAACTCAAGTTATTCCAGTTTTTATAACAACTTGGAGATTCGAGTTCAGCTCTTTTCCAGCCGGTGTGAGGAGGACCGTGATATACCAACTGTGCTGCATGCGACGACGGGGGACGGTATGAAAGCTTTACAAAAGTCCGGGTTGGCCGTCGCGGTAGCCCATTGTATTAAGCACCGACTTCCCAACACCAGCTGGAAACGGCCCGCGTTCAAATAGTATTACTGACGCAAAGGATTCTTTATAGGCTTCTTTTTTTTGTCACAACGTGGCTATTAGTCGTCTGAGGCGAGGTTTGAATGTATTTTTGTTCCGAAAATTTTTTGTCTAGCAAAATTGGCAAATCGACCTGAAAACACACGAAATTTATAGATATAATACACAAATGTGAAGAGGTTATGTTCTCTGATGGCTCGAATGTGAAAGTTTTTTAAAGTCTAAGCATAAAACGCCATAATTGTTACCTGCATCGAACTATTTTATGCCAACAAACGCTATTACTACAGGACATTACAGTAATTTACGAAATTGGTCAGCTATGACCTCCCTCTTAACGAATGCATGCCGGGATTATTGAAAAAACTGATCTTGTTGAGATGGTCCTGAATCGCATAATTAACCATAGATTCCACAATCTCTAATGCTTTCATACGTTCACACCCATAATTTTGAAGCATAACCGAATTGGTACCATCCACTCCTGCCTTGCCCTCCTTTAACCTCGGTAGTTTTTCTAATAAATGCTTCTTCTGCGATAATTTTATCACTTGTTTTTACAGCAGACTGAATCCTTAACATTTCCAAGAGGTTACAATTTCCTTTCGACTCTAAAAATCGCTAAAAGTATCCGTTAAACTCACCTGCCATTTTTGCTGGACTTTCTGTAGACCTTCGATTGCAAGCAATTCAGGAACCTGTTGAATTGGCTCACTTCTTTTTTTCTATTTAAATACAAAAAATAACTCTCGGTCTCCGTTCTTAGCTGTCATGGCTGCAGTTTTCTCGTAATTCACTTGTCTTTCTACACCAGTATCTTTACTGCACATTGCCTTTTTTTAATGCTCATAGAAATCAGAATTATGTGATTGTCTGTAACTGTCCCATGTTTGCTTCTTTTGCTTAATCCAACTGTAAACCTCATTATCATCCACTTTGGAATCCTTCGTTCTGAAACTTCACTACTGGAATGAATACGTTTATGGTTTAGAAGATATCCTTGAATATTTTCCATAGCATATTTTTTCCCGACACAGTACTGTACAGTGATTTCACCACTTTCTCGAGCCCAAGAAATTTCCAATTCCATCATAGTCCTCCCCTCCCTCCCTCTCGAAATTTAATCTCTCGCGTTTAGTTTAATCAAAATGTTGCTTTATCCTCAATAAGGAGTTAAGTTCCTTACTGAGGAGGATTACCTACTATTTTTAACATGCTAGATATTCTAGAAGCAATCATGGACTCTTTTCAAAAATCTACCACCATATAATATTTCCCTCACAGGTATTACAATCTATAAGTGGTGAGGCAATTGTACTTACTAAACCCCATTCAATCTGATCGAAGTGATTTTATTATAACCCTCAGAATAGTTTTGTCTGTAACATATTCGTACTATCATCTTCTCCTTAATTGCAGTTAGCAAAGATACTAATGAGTATCTTTGAACAAATGAACTAATGAGACTCGTAACAGAGAAGAAAAATGCATGGGATGCATATAAATTATCAAGCGACTCAGAAGCCTATGGCAGATATAAGCTAGTGTGTAATCAGGTCACAAAGGAGGTTAGGCAGGCGAAGGCAGATTACGAAAAATCTTTGGCAAAAGATGCTAAGAAAAACAGCAAGGATTTCTTTACTTATATAAACTCTAAAAGGAAGGGGATGAATCAGATTGGTCCACTTGACATCGATGGTTCACACTGTTGATGATCCTACTCAGATAGCAAACAAACTGAATGAGTATTTTGCATCTACATTCACACGTGAGGAATTATTAAGGTTTGAAAATGGCAGAAGGTTATCAAATTGTAGTTGGGTACTTAATGATTTTGTACTACTGATTGTTTTACTTCAACAATTTCTTCTCCAATTTGCTCTCAGCAAATTGGAGAAGAAATTGTTGAAGTAAAACATAAGAAAAGCAACAGGGGTGGATGTGATCTATCCAGTTATATTAAAGGAGGCGGCAAAACAACTAAGCAAAACCCTAGCCATAATTATGAAACCAGCCTTGGACTCAGGGAAGTTTCCCACGGACTGGAGATGTGCAAATGTATCCCCAATTCACAAAGCGGGATCGAAGGGTGACACGAGTAATTACAGACCAGTTAGTTTAATTGCTGTTCCGGGTAAAATAATGGGTCACTGGTTAAAGATGCATTGCGCGATCATCTAAACAAGACTGCAGCAATAATTCAGACACAGCATGCGTTTGTTAAGGGAAAGTCTTGTCTGACAAATTTGATAGGATATTATGATGTGGTTACAAAGGAACTGGATGCAAAAATAATGCTGATATCATATATTTGGATTTCAGGAAAACTTTTGACACTGTTGCGCATGGAAGACTATTGTACAAATTGGGACAGAATGGTATTAAGGGTAAGTTGCTACAATGGATAAAAGGATGGTTGAGTGGGAGAAGACAGAGGGTGGTAATCAATGGGTGCTGCTCTTCGTGGACTAATGTTATTAGTGGAGCCCCACAGGGTTCGGTGTTGGGTCCACTGTTGTTTTGTATATTTATCAATGATATTGATGAAGGTATATCAGGCTTAGTGTCGAAGTTTGCAGATGATACAAAGGTTTGCAGGGTTGTTAATGACAGTAATGTCAGTGTGCTACTGCAACAGGATCTAGATAATTTGGGCAGATGGGCTAAGAAGTGGCAACTGAATTTTAACCTTGACAAATGCAAAGTACTGCATATGGGTAGAAGTAACCCGAGAGAATACCAACTGTGTGGTACCACACTTAAGGTGGTAGAAAATGAAAAAGACCTAGGAGTAATTGTGCAGTCAGATATGAAGTTTTCTGAGCAATGCAGACAGGCTGCCAGGGCAGGTCATGGGGTTTCGTCAATGATATATAGGAATTTTGCTAGCAGGGAAAAGGAGGTGATTGTCCCTCTGTATAAGGCAATGGTCAAGCCACGCCTTGAGTACTGCGTACAGGTCTGGAGGCCTCATTTTAGGAAGGTTGTCGATTTGCTTGAGCGTGTACAGAGAAGGGCAATAAGATTGGTGAGGGGAATGAAGGGATCCTCTTGCCAAGAGAGGCTAAAGTCTGTAAAATGCAATGGCTGGAGACTAGGCACCTGCGCGGTGATCTGATTAAGATGTATAAGGCCTTGAATGAGTTGAGAACGCTGATTTCTGATGGGATCCTTCCACTTGTTCAGATTACGAACCTGAGGGGGCATAAATTCAAATTAAGAAAGGACAGATGTAGAATAGATGTGCGGAAATTTGCCTTTAGCCAGCGGGTGGTTAATTGCTGGAACAAACTTCCATCTGTCGTTGTGGAAGTTGATAGGTTGAATAAATTTAAGGAGGAACTGGACAGGCATTTGGAGGGAATGGTGTGATTTTTTTTTTTTTTTTTTTTTTTTTTTGGCTGTTCCTGCATAATCTCACTTGTTTTCTTGCATCACATGCTACTACTACTACTGCTTTCAGACAGGTTTTGAACAGAAGCATTGGCTCCAAACTCCTCTCTCTCTCTCTCTCTCTCTCTCTCTCTCTCTCTCTCTCTCTCTCTCTCTCTCTCTCCAGAACAAACAGTATTCAATGAAATGAAATTTTCCACCTTGCATCTCTGAGTGGCACCACATCTTGATTGGCCCGAATACATCGACACAATTTGACTTGATCCAAAGTTAAAACTCATTTAATTTGTTTAGAATTTTCCTTAGATTACTGTAGCACGATTAGAGGTATTTAATGTGGGTGTTACCCTCTTAATTTAAGATTCAAATGCATGTTATTATTGTGATAAAAATAAAATCGCGTAGCATTATGAGGGCTCGCTCGTTTATCCCTAAATGAACTAATAACACTAGTTAACAGATTGAATTTTTTTTATTTTTTTCTGATAATGACCTTACAATTTTGCCCTTGAGAAAAAAACACATTAACACTCCTCTTTCATTAGTTTTATTAAAAATTGAACAAGCTTTAAGAAAAACGTGAATTTTATGAGCTTAATATGTGTCACGCCCTGAGTTCCTCTCGTACGTTTAACTTCTTATTTCTTTCATAGGTGATCAACAGTCATCGACAAGCATGTTGTGACCACTTGCCCATGCACGGTGTTTTCCTTGCAAAAACGCCAGATTAAATCTTTCCCCATATTCATGGATGATTTCAACAAAGTTCAAGGAAACGAAATAACGATGCAAATTAGAAATTGAATTCTTGTGGTAATATTACAACACATTTCTTTGTACACTTGCAGAAAAAGGCCAAGAGGTTCCTCATAATTTGCTGATCTTTGATTTCTAAAAATAGCTTTTTCGACAGAGTAAACTGAGGGCATTCAACGCTGCTCTTTTCTATACATTAAAGACACAGTCAAACTGTCTTTCATTAACATCCTGATTTGTTGACTAATAAATATTTTCGTTTTTATCTTTGCGTCACTGAATCCTTGAAATTTTTGCTTCAATCAGACAACGTGCCTGAGTTATCTGTTCTCAGTCGAGAGCAGCATATTTTTTTTTTCACCTTATAACTCGAGGTTTTCTTCCAGCAAACAGGCGAATCGACCACAGAACCCACGCAATTTACAGATATAACATATATATATATATATATATATAAAATTGAGGATAATAATAGAAAATAATAGAAAATGTAAATCAATCAAATAATACCATTCAGGGATTTAGGAACGCTAAGGATTAAAAAATATATATAAAAATAAAATATTATCGCTTTTTACTGACAATCCAGGTGACTTCAACTGGGGCCAACCACCCAGACCGAAGGCAAAAAACGACAAGAAGTTCTCTGTTTCTGTAATGATCAATATATGCTAAGTAATTTAAATCTAAACGAAATATAAACCAAATATAGTAATTAAAAACGGTTAGGAAATTTTAGAATCAAAAGTAAGAAAATATAAGTAAATTATAAATAAATTATAAACGTAAGCATATATTAATCATCGTTGACTCGACAGAGAACGTAATTTAATGATTACAATAAGATTAAATATATAATACATACTACATATCCACCGTATCCAGGACATAATATAGTAACGATAATAGTCGTCAAGATAATATGTGGTGCCCCCTATGTGATGGATATGGAAAAAATAAATTAAAATAAAAGAATGCCTTCAGTCTGGTTGGTTGGTCCCAGTTGAAGTCATCTGGATTGTGGGTAAAAAGCGATATTTTTTTTTTTTTTTTAATCCTTAGCGTTCCTAAATCCCTGAATGGTATTATTTGATTGATTTATCTTTTATATTATTTTCTATTATTATCCTCAATATTTTGTACACATTATGGTTGTAATGATGATTGCTCTGCAACTGCATTGACCCATAAATATTAGTTACAGTCGTTATAATTATTAATTTTTATTACTAATATAAATATATATATATATACGCACAATAAGTCAGTCGCTAATGCCTAAAGGTCTATTCTATAATAACAAATTACCCAAATTAATTATTAACAAATTACTTTTATAAATTTCCCGAATTTCATTCACACAGTGAAACTTCAACTTAGCAATTTGGATTTATCCTCAATTCCTGTATAAATAAAAGAATCGGTTTTTTTTCCATGTTTAATCATCATCTAAACAATTTCCATAATTGTTTGTTTGTGTAAAATGCACAGGTGTATATATGATTCTTTTAAATATACCATGATATTTAATTTATCTTTTATAATACTGTATATATGAGTGGATCAGAGTATACTGAACGAAGTCACTTTCAAATAATATTGAAAAAAATCAACTTTTGCGTAAGAGCCAATAGAAAATTCATTGTTAGATAAACTTAAATAAATTATATCAATATTTGTTTCAAAATATTTATAATTATCTTCTATCATTGAATTTTTTGGGAATTTGAAATGTTTATCCTTAAAATTTCGGTTTTAACAAAAAATTCGACTTGATTCACCCTAACTCGAATATTTTCCCACTTATACGTAGTTCTATTACTAACTATTTTTATTATTTAGGATTGAATGAATGAGTAATATCAATTTTTATTTTTCCAATACTGTTTTATTTAAACAAATAATGTATTGCTGATATTAAAATCAAATTTTTTTTGCACAAAAAGATAAAAGTTTGTACTTTTATTAGTCATACGTATATTCAGGCATAATTTGAGACTCATGTTCAGGCACTTCAACAGATCCTGTGGTCCTCCTCACAGACAGCTCTTTGTAGAAACTATGGTGACAAGGAGGAATATAAGGCAATTAATATGTGCTTTCATTGCACTTGTTAAGTGCCGTTGGTCTTTGTACAGTTCATTTTGTTTAACTTGTGCCAATGAAGATAGAGGTCTACCAATTTTCTCCTTCTGTGCGTCAGTTTCTTCGAATGACGTTAAATCCTTGATGAGTTTTTCTTAAATACTGAGACGGGACACCCTCTTTTAAACTGCAGCCGTTGAAAGTTAAGCAAGTTGACAGGCTCCTTGCTAATGTTATTTTTTTCTGTTGATTATGGCCTTTTCTAGAGGTTCTCATGATTAAAAATTATTGTGTTTAAGTCCAGCTACTTTAAATGGTAGGTCTTTTTTCTTTGAGTTTTCTTATTATATTAATAAGAAAACTCAAAGGGCCATATATCAATCAATGTTTCTTACTAAGCTTTTCTGTAACTCCAGAATCCGAGTCATTTTGTAGTTAGGAGTGATCAGAAATCATGAATACAACGTCAATTAAATTGACAGCCATAGAAGGGTCGTTGCACAACTTCAGTAAATTAAGTGTAACCTTTATATTGCAGTTTTGCTACCCCCTTCCCCCGAAAGCATCACAATAGGAAGTGATGTTGGTACATTGGCTGGCGTTATCTTTTAAATGCTTTGTAATAACAGTCGAGATTTCTTGAGATCCTCTTCAACATTCTGTCTCATTCCACACATACATTACAGAGGGTCCAGCTTTAATTGGGTGGACACTACTATTTTATATGTACACATTTCTCTTGTAATAAGTGATGAATGTGATTAGCTTTGGAAATGCAAGAGCGTTTTGCAAATCAAAAGTGCAAGCATAATAATTTGTCAGAAACATTGTTAGCCTGTTTCTGTAAGTCAGTTCTGATGTCAATTTCAGAAAGATGAAGCTTTTTTTCAGTTTGTATTTGTGCTCTAATTTAAAGATCTGCTAACATTCGAACGTTATAGAGAGCTAACTGCATTGTTATAAACAAGGTGGATTTGAATCACTTTCCTGCTAAGCTCATTCAAGGTGGACTTTGGGCCACTGTAACAATAAACACTGTCAGATATTCTTCAGTGTTATAAGGAACCACTGCTCTATATCGGCCGGCTAAAGAACTAAGGACTTGTTGCACATTTTCACTGAATAAATATTGGCTTGAAGTGATTTGTACACCTGTAGCTCGACTTGGAGAAAAATTGGACTTGGTTCACTGTACAAGTACTTCTGACCCACTCATATATGCATTATTATTGGAATTTGCGTTGCAATGTATATTTTTGAATGAAACAAACAAGACAACAAATATATCAGTTTAATAGATATATTTATATAATCGGTAAATCGTTGGATTATATAATTAGATAATTATTTAATCCAACACCATCCGAATGTACAGGATTATAAATTAAAATTTTACATTTAAAACTGTCGCATTTTTATTGATTCGCGGTCCTGTATCCCACTTTTTATTGATGAGGATTCAAGATGCATCCCATGATTTGATGATGGTGAAGTTGAAAATGAAGGTCGATTAAAGTTCGATAGTTTGTATCAAACAAGTGTCACGTCATAAAATTTTCCATTTCGAGCCCTGGTAAAAATCATTGCAATCACTTAAAAAAAGTTCTCCGGGCTGCTTCTAAAATCACAGCAGTGCCCAAGGCTTGGGAGAAATGGACTCTTGAAAATAAAATAACGGATATACATTTTAAGTTGTAGGGTACAATATGAATTGTTCCATCAGATAAATTAGCTGGATAAAATTAACGGAGCTGTAGTAAATACCCTCAGTAGCATATTTACATTCCTTTCTCCTTTTCCATAGAAAACTAGCAATTAATCTTCATTTTATATATAAATTGATTCCGATGGTATTTGGCTGTTTAATCGAAATGCTTCTTTTGGTACCTCAAAGTAACTTGATCGTAAAATGCATACGGGTTTAAAGCGCCAAAGAAATTAAGGCTATGAGACGTCAGAATACTGTGTTTGTATGTAAGTTGCGTGTTATTTATTTATTTATTTATTTATTATTTTTTTTTTGTCTGTTTGGCAGCTTTCTTGGGTAGCACAGTTTATATAATCACCGTCCTCTTACATCGTAGAAAAGACTGCAGGTCGAATCTTGTCGATGACGTGAGGAATTTTTATGGTTTTTTTTTTTTTTCACAACTTGGGAAAACCCATAAGAATTCCTTGAGTTAGTCGGTCTGAAGCGAGGGCATGACAGTTTTTTTTCTCTCCCGGAAACTTTGGTTATTCGTCCTTCAAACAGCAATTCGACCAGAATACACGCAATTTACAGATATATTAATACTGATACGGGGCAATATGGCCTAAGTTGCTGATGAGCCTGAAACCCTACATCAACGAACCAGCCAGTTTGTTGGACGAAAAATGCGAATTTTTGGGATTTTTCTCAAGTGCTGCCATGCTACCTTCGCCTGAGATCGACTAAGTGAGGAACATTGTGACAAAAGCCCATAAAACGTCCTCGCGTCATTGGCAAGATGCGAACCGAGGTTTACTACTCGGTGTAGAGAACGGTGATTACACCCACTGTGCTACTCTCGAGGCGTAGTAAAATTCCATACAGACTATGCCAAGAAAAAGTCTTTTGATTAGGACTAATTTTAATTTTACAAGTAGGACAAAGCCTAAATGAATCATTCTGATATTGTGAAAGACTTCATTCAGAGTTGCCTTGGTACTCACTTTAACTGAAAAGCGCTGCTCCAATGGAGAAGTATATTGCTATTTATTTAAAACTTATCTCATTCCTCAAATTCCGGTTTTGGCTCTGTTTGGAACCTTGAGAGAAGTAGATACCATAAGTGAACGGCTTAACGACCGATGATGATAAGTATCCACAATATGAGAGATGCATGATGAGGATAAGATTTAAATAAGAGTACATAGCATCTTTAAAAAATAGCTCGTAGCATGTTAAATAAATATCAATACACATCTCTATTGTAGACTTTTGCAGTGCTTTTTGTTTAAATTGCGTAATGTAATACCAAGGAAAATCGTGATGAAGCTCCTTCCCAACGTAAGATCGATGCAGTTAGTAGCAAACTTAATTTTCTCAATGTTATCTGTAAACTGAGGCTTCCTCCTGCTCGTACATTTACACTGCTCGGCACTGAAATTTACTTTAAAATTTTCTAGTATAAATGTGACGTACATGGACGTCACAGTTATACAAGAACTGCTACGTACATGGACGTAAATACCGAGTAGGTGAAGTTGGTCGGTGTATTAGAACATCCAATAATAAAACGACTATTACCGTCCTGAGGTAGGAATCTAAATGTGTAAACTTTAGCAAGAAAAGAGAGCGGTAAGAAAATGGTTGTCTAAGAGGGTGCAATATCATTATGTTTATGGCAATGTTATGTACCGCTGACCAACTTTAAAATGGGACTAATAATTTAGTTTTTGGAAGCTGGAAGGACAACATGACAAATATCCGTTCTTGTTAGTTGTTAATAGCCAGAACATTGGACGCTGTTGGCAGATACACGAGAACGTTACCAGACCTAAAAGAGTATTAGAAGAACGTCATAAGGGGACGATCGACGGATCCACTAATTAGTAGCAGGAAAGAGATGTGACACAATCCTTCGACTCTGAACAGACGCCACCCCTGTCTGCGCACTTGTGTAAATGAGCACGAGTAGAAGGTTACTGAAAGAAGTGGGGCCACATTCTCACTGTCCGTTGATTCGTTTGCCTCTGACACCATCCCATCGTCGTCAGATCTGCAGTGGTGTAGGCTGCTTAGGAAGAGAATAATACCGAGTCTCTTTAGTTACGGATCAACACGTTTCTTGTTAGGGATTGGGTGACGGTCATATGTGCGTCTGGAGCCACGCCAAGAACGAGTTAATCCAGTTATTGTAGTCGTTTGCTAATCGTGCTACCCGAAATAAAAACATGAGTATGCTGTTTCGTTTTGTGCTTTAGCACATGAAGTGAATGTACTAGAGAAAATGACATATCAGCTCACCAGATACCACCTGCATGAATGTCCTTTCGGACTAAGCGAAGGAAGACATACAAAAAAGTGCGATTTTTTTGTCGATAATTAATTTAGATATGTAAATTGATAATTTATATATAATATGCCTGTTTTCATGTTATAATCCCACTATTTCAAATATACCAATAATTTCATTATTTTGTTCATCGTCCGCAAGAAATTTGAAAATTCTATTTAACTTCACTCGTATTCTTTTATTCTATATATAATACACTTAAATATATTTAAAGAATACCAGAAGGAAATTAATAGCATTTTATTTCATAATTCACAATTACAGAACTAAACTACAATATGTCTACATTCTGAATATATTATTTTAAAGAAAAATTCATTAACGTTTCCTCTCTGTTGAGAAAAATAATGACTCTATTCCTTCGCTCAGCCATCTTCTAAATGGATCTTCAGCCAGAGTTCATCAGAATATTGTATATAGAGGATTTCCCAGATACGGTTCACCAGCAGGATGATTTGCTGTTGTCTGAATCACAGACCTAAAAAACAAACATTGTTTTTATGATTCTGTTATATTTCTCACTTTTATTCCTTTAATGATTCTTTTACATTTTATAATTTTGATCTTTTAATAATTCTTTCACACTTCAATGATTTGTGATGCTGCAAAACGAAAATTACGATCGAAATAATGATTACGCTAGAAAGACATTTATACAAATGGCAACAAAATACTGTATTTTGAGGACCACAGGCTCATTACGAATCAGTCAGGGAGATTAAACATTAAGCTTAAAGTTAAAAACCTCGCTTTTTGGTTGACGACGAAAAGGGATTATAAAAGCAGAATGTCCAGAAAAAGAATTCTCTGGTTTGGATTACCGATTATCTATTTTCCTACCATTATATTTTGCTCGTTTAATAAATCCACGATCATGTCTAAATCACACATTGCCGAAAACACGTTGCGTCTTGCAATGGGAGTTTCTGATTGAATGATTCGCCAAGAGAGGTTAACCTTGAGGAGATAATTCTGAAGAGATTTTTACGGGAAATTGTAAGCCGTTTCTGGTGGACATAATCGCGTTCTCCTAGATAGGGTGCATAGAGTCTCAGTTTGAATTCCGTCAGTGACGCGAGGAATTTTTTATGGCTTTTTTTACCAAGTGTTGGATTATTCGGTCTCAAATGAAGGTTGGATGGTTTTAGTCCCGAAAACTTAGTTTTTTGTCCAGAAAAGAGCAAACTGACCGAATAATACATAATTACAGCCACGATATTCTAACACTTCATGACGTTATCTGCTTTGGTGCTTAACAGACCTAATCGAAAGTGCTGAACGTAATCGTGGAAATGGAAATGTATATATTGCGCAAGCAAAAACAAATACTCATGCAACTTTTAAAAGTAAAACGTGTAGGTATAAAATTTAAAATAAAGAATCTTCATTGCATGCTAAATGTACTGCAGCATAGTAATGTGACCCATTACACCCTACAGGGCTCAGGATGTTACCCAGAATCTAATGATAACGTAAAATATTGTTTAAAATCTTTCGGTGGAATGACAATATCCTTGTGAGAATATATTTTCTTTACTGTGAGTGGAATCGCAGAAGACCATATGGATCTTAAATATTCTTTTAGCGATATGGTGCGCAGGTTTATCAAGAAATGGAAATTTGTGAAATAATCAGCGCTTCAATCTTCCTCTAATTTCTTAAAGAATTACAGAATATTCTCAGACCTTTCCTGATATTTCCGATACCATTTCTTCAGTGTCCATAAAGATAGCAAAACTGGTAAATGATGGTGACTTCATTTACATTGAGTTAATTAATTTAAGTTAGTTAATTTGACTATACATTTCTTACTTGTTAATATTTCGCTTTTAATAATTATTTGCTTTATAGAATTAGTCAACAGATAGTTATTAGTAGATATCTGGTAATGGTATACTATTTTCTTTTTCTACCATCTGACAAAAAAGAAATCAACAGAAATCCTCATCTGACAAAAATGAATCAATAGAATTTCTCAAATATTTAGAAAGAATGGCTACCCACAAAAACTCATAATGAAAAAAATTAAAACAACAAAAGATATTTCAACTCACATTCATGTGACAAAAAATCAGAAAAAGAAGAAAAGTAAGTACCATTCCCTACGTCCCCCAAATTAGTGAACAGATCAAAAAGATATCCAAAAAATATGGATTGCACACCAGATTTACAAGAACTAATACCATTGAAAATATGGTAAAAATTCCTTCCTCTACTTAACCTTCAACTGGTATTTCCTTGCTAGCTTCTGGTATTATCCTGGCTACCTGGTCGTGTCTATCAGTGTACTCAGTCTGGGTGATCACCTTGCATCCCGCGGTGATGTGTTGGATCGTTTCTCAGGCCAGGTGGCATCGTCGACATGTCATCTGACATTCCGGGCTCTTTTGCGATGTAGTTTCTGGTGTTGATTACTTGGTCATGGATTTGCGAGCATTAATTTTTCAGTTATTATTATTTTTATTATTATTATTATTGCTCTAATTTTATTTCTCCCTGATTTGGGGATTCCACTCCGTGACGTGCACTGCTACCAAGTACACAGGGTGGTTGTAATGTCTGGTGTTACTGTTGGTCGAGGAAATCTCTGACTATCCTACAGGTGTTCAGGATTGCGACTTTCTGGAGTTCCTTGTAGGTGTTCGCTGGGAGATCTCTTGCTGCTAGGCTGCTATGTAGAGTCTTTGGCACAAAACCGGTGGTTGACACGATGATCGGGATGGTCGATACTTCTTGCATATGCCACATCTCCTTGACTTCATGTCTCAGGTTCGTGTACTTCCTAATTTTTTCCTCATGGGTTTTCTGGACATTTCTAGTGTTGGGCACCGCTGTGTCAATCAGGTAGGTAGCCTTTTCCATCTTGTCCACAAGGGTTATATCCGGTCTGTTGTGCGAGATGGTTTTATCCGTTATTATGGCGCGGTCCCAGTACAGCGTGTGGGTTCGGGTCTCTAGTACTGCCTGGGGTTCGTACTTGTAGTATGGTACACATAATGTATTATATGACCAGGTAGCCAGGATAATACATAATGTATTATCCTGGCTACCTGGTCGTGTCTATGAGTGTACTCAGTCTGGGTGATCACCTTGAAACCTGCAGTGATGTGTTGGATCGTTTCTGAGGCCAGGTGGCATCGTTGACATGTGTCATCAGACATCCGAGGCTCTTTTGCGATGTATGTTCTATAGTTTCTTGTGTTAAGTACCTGGTCTTGGATGGCCAGCATGAATCCCTCAGTCTCGGGAAAGAGCGTCCCGCTCGTGAGCCATGCATTGGAAGCAATGTTATCGATATGATCTTGATGGAAGTCATTGTAGTGTCTGCCATGGAGTGTATTCTTTGCCCATCTTTCTAATTTCGTTTCTTGTGCCGCCTGGGTGGGTGGGGGTTCCTCGATTAGGTTGAGTGGGGTATACTACCCACTTATCTATCTTTCTTATGGCCTTGTGGAGTGGTGCTGTGTTGTTCTCGTATTAATCCTTCAGGTTAACTATCGCTGTTTTCTGTTGCTCTATCAGGTCTATCAGGCGCCTTCCTTCCTCTTTCCGAGCTATTTTTAGTCTGTCCACTGCTGACTTCTGGTGGTGTTGGCGGTCATCATTATCCTTGTCTTTCGCATGATATCTTCTAGCTCGGTGTTAGACCAATCTATGACCCCGAAGGTGTATGTTAGTACTGGAGATGCATTGGTGTTTATGGCTTTAACTGTGTTCCCTCCGCTCAATTTTGCTTTCAGCAGGCTTTCTGAGTCTCTGATGATATTTTTCAGTCAGGCACTTCTTGATTTCCTTGTGCTCTAACTACTGAGTCTGCATCATCCCTAGGTATTGGTAGGGATAATGTCATAGCTTCGATCTCTTTACCAGTCAGCAGCTCGTAGTTTCGGCCAGCTAATTTTCCCTGGTGGAGTGTGTGGGTCTTGCATTTGTCTAGACCAAATTCAATCCTGATGTCTTTGCTGAATTCTTCGGTGATCCGGAATAGTTGCTGGAGTTGCTTCTTGGTTGCAGCATAGAGCTTGATGTCATCTATGTACATCTGGTGGGTGAGGGTGCAGAGGTTCTTTCTTCCTTCTTTGAGATTACATCTATACTTGCTGCCGTTAAGCATGGTCGATAGCGGGCTGAGTGCTAGACAGAACCACAGTTGCCTCAGAGCATCTTCCTGAAAGATTCCTCTTCTAATGGGGATTGGCCTGGTTGTAATGTTCCCGACCTTAATGGTGGTACTCCATTTCGCCATTGCTGCTCATTATTATTATTACTATTATCGCCATCGTTATTGTTATTATTATTATTATTATTATCGCCATCGTTATTGTTATTATTATTATTATTATCGCCATCGTTATTGTTATTATTATTATTATTATCGCCATCGTTATTGTTATTATTATTATTGTTATTGTTGTTGTTGTTGCTCTTATATTATTTCTCCTTGATTGGGGGGATTCCACTCTGTGACGGGTATTCCAACCAAGTACACAGAGTGGTTGTAATGTCTGGTATTACTGTTGGTCGAGGAACTCTTTGAGTATCCTACAGGTGTTCAGGTTTGCGACTTTCTGGAGTTCCTTGTAGGTGTTCTCTGGGAGACCTATTGCTGCTAGGCTGCTTTGGTACCATACCTGTAGTTGACACGATGATCGGGATTATTATTATTAGTAGTAGTAGTACTAGTAGTAGTGGTATTCAGCCTAAATATTTTAAATATCTGGTACCTAAATTGTCCTATAAGATTAATTCCTATTTTACCCATTGAAAATAACCTGCCACTGCCACAAAAAGGTCATGATAATCATTATAATCACTAATAATTTACCGGTATATTTTTATCGATTTGAACATCGCTCTTGTTCTATTTCAAATACCAAGACACGTATGAAAAAACGAAATTATTATTATCATTATTACTATCAGTACTAGTAAACTTCTCAAATTGAATTTTCTTAAGACAACAACCAATGCGTTTACAGTTGGCCTTTAATTCACAAGAAGATAGCCCAATCTCAATTTAATTTCGCTCTTGTCGGTGTTTATTTTATGTTCTCTTAACTGAAATTAATTCTCCTCCCTTAAGTTACTCGAGGATTTTCACAAATTGTATAGATTTTGATAAGAACTAAACAACCTTACAACTCGCTAAATTTTCGACATCAATGGTTTTGTTTTGAGAAAAATACACTTGTATCCAAAACAGTTATATTCAATTGAAAGTTGAACTGTATTCAATAAAAAAGAAATATGCCTGTTTCAGTGAATCGTAATAAAGAGATTATGCAGAAAATTGACCAGCCTGTCATGCAATATTTATACACCACGACCATGGTGGAATATGATAAACGTATGCAATTTACAAGGTCAATAATAAAGCATTGTAATAAATATCACTACTATACAACAGAATATTTCAGCGGAGAAAGTGGGAGAACGTTCTAGCAGAAGATCAATTTACCTTCATTTCTTTTACCTTAAACATCTCATAGATGTTTAATCTGGTCTAGAGATCAAACTCTCCGCTCCATCCTTTCAAATAATATCTTCACTGTGAAGAAATTTGCAGAGATGCTGATTGCTATATTGAAGATCACTGTCGGAATGAATTTCAAGAATTATGGCAGTGAACAGCTTCATATAGGATTCAAATTTCTCGTCCTAGAGCAGTCATGATACTTCCCTCTTGACTTGTAAGCTTGTTCCATATTATTCTCGGATGAGAAACCATCAAGATTCAGTTTTAAGACTCGATTCTGCTATAAAGAGACATTGAATGGTTACTCTTGGTTATTATATTTCAGATATTATTGGCTGTGATCTTAGCGGAACCTCCTTCGGGAGAAAATAAATGGAGAAATCAAACCATGAGCTAGCATGCACAGAGTGCACAATACCATTGAATTGCTCATTCGGCAGCCGTTGCGAGAGAGAGAGAGAGAGAGAGAGAGAGAGAGAGAGAGAGAGAGAGAGAGAGAGAGAGAGAGAGAGAGAGAGAAAATTTCATTTGCTTATCCTAACAAAGTATTGCAGTTAATGTGTTAGAAATATATGTGTACTGTACTATTATTTCAATTTAATTTCAACCAGAAGTTACTAACTTCAATTACTAGCACTTTAGTAGTAATCTACACACGCATAGATTACTAATAAAGTGTTAATGTCCTAGGAGAGAAAATTATAAAATAATAGCACATATTTAAGTGTACAAATGTAAATAAAATATACAACCAGTTATTAATAGCATATATAGAACTAACAAGGAGTTAGCACTATTCAAGACATCTACTTAATATTTAACTCTTCGGTTCCGATTCTATTTTACAAATTGATGATTGAAATGTGTGGATGAAATATATATGGTTAACTCTAATTTTTACTATAGTCTGTAGTTTTACAGCTTAGTGTTAAAAAAATCTAGTCAGACAGACAGCTAAGACATTTATACAGCCATTTATAGACTAAATAGAACTGTGGGAAAAGATGGGTGATACAAATTGTACATAAAGCGAAGAAAAGGTAGAAAACGTTAGCAAATAATTGAAGTCTTTCTCGTGTTCCTTTATCCACTTTTCTAAACATTTGTAGCGTTGGATGATTGCTGTTGTTATTGTAGTAGGGTTTTACGAGCATCA
This sequence comes from Mastigoproctus giganteus, assembly GCF_048544385.1. Lineage (NCBI taxonomy): Eukaryota > Metazoa > Arthropoda > Arachnida > Uropygi > Thelyphonidae > Mastigoproctus > Mastigoproctus giganteus. The sequence continues at coordinate 71,393,452 of NC_143587.1, read as the reverse complement.
GCGACTAAGGCCATATTGCTCCATGTAAACAGTTTGTAAATTGCATGTGTTTATGGTCGACGATTTTCTGTTTTTCTGGACGAAAAACCCGAGTGCCCGGGACAAAAAAAGTCGCGCTACCTCGTCTGAGATCGACTAACTAAGCCACGTTGTGAAAAAGGCCCATAAAAATTCCTCACGTCATCGACGGGACTCGAACTGAGGTCTTTTCACCCTGTGTGGGAAAGACGGCGATTCTACCAACTGTGCTGCCATGAGGGCTTGGGTGGTTGCACTGCATTTTAACGGTACCACTATCCATAGGATCCATAGGAATATGGCAATATTGCCCAAAATTGCAACACTGCCGGGTGTATCGGATACTCAGCGATGTTCATCCATGGGCTGGCTTTTAGGTTGATCTCCAATGGGATCAGGGAAAAAAAAAGGTATTGTTTCACGAATACATATCCCACCTAGATTGTCATGCACAACAGGATGGTTCACACGTTTGCTTTCCTCTATATGCACACTTTTACATCGAGTATAAAGGGCTCATCAGATCACCTCACTTCCTCCCGCGTCCATCCTTACCTGGCACCGTATTTTCAACACATTCGTATTTTGAAATTAGTGTCCGAGATCAGTGGCTTCCGAGAGAGCATCTTACTCTCGTAGCACATTCTGTCCAGCGGTTCTTAGCTTGCTGCGGGTATTGGATGCCTTGTAATAGTCTTGTCTTCTGCTTGCAAATTTTTGAATGCACATGCATGGTCCTAGTACTGAGGCAATACTTCTGTCATCAAATTCTGGCTGTTGACAGCACTGCCTTTAAGATATCGTGGTTTGGCAAGTCAACCGACGAGTTCCATCGGCCAGTGTCACACATGCCACATTACCGTGCGATTTGAATTTATTTTTTTTATTTGAATTTATTTTTTATCCACAGGTCAATGAAAATCGCATAGAAGAGCTAGTATTTTTTCGGGGGAGGATGCATACAATAATTATTTAAATCTTAAATAATTTGAGTGATTTATTAGAATTCACAGGTAGCTTTTATCGATATTTTGAAATTTTAATAATAGGTATAGTAAATACACGGCGTTTAAGAAATATTGTGCATTCCCTAACCAACGATATTTCTGAAATACATTTTATTTTTATTTATTTCATAAAATTTATTACTTACTTCCTGAACTTCATAGACACATACTATTAGCACAGGCCCACAGAATTAAGAACACTTCCAAGAAGGACTGAAATACTATATGCAATATCAGGTACAAGGTCCTAGAAAAAAAAAAAAAATAGAAAGAAATGTATTTCGTTACATTGTCCTATGAATTTGCCTAATTTTATTATTATCTTGATTAACAGTAATTGTTCAAGTTAACTTTCTGTGTTTGCTGTAGAGTTTAGGCATGCCGAGCACAATTTCAATATTCGATTTGTAATCAGTTGGATACGAAAGAAATCACACATTTTCATTTTGGTACTCTCTGGCTGCCCTGCAGGTGTTCAAGGTCATGGCTTTCCAGAGTTGCACGTAAGTACATGAAATTAATATCTTCTTGCGATGCTAATCAGTGTATGATGCACTTCTTGGTTGAAGGAGAACCGGTTGCTGCAAGTTTTTTTAAGCCCCTGGCATTGCTGCTGTGAAGGGCTTATTGTATATATCATTTTTGTATACTGTACAATAAAGATTACATATAAGCGTTTTCTAGTATTCCTATTGCTGCTAGATTCTTACGGAGGCTTTCTCGAACCAATCACTGTGTTCACGAACATGTCGTTCGTGAACACAGTGATTGGGATGGTCATTACTTATTCCATATGCCACATTCTTTGATTCCCTGTATTAGCTCTGCATAAATCCTTAGGTTTCGGAAAAGAGTCTTTTCCGAAACCTAAGGAAAAAGAGTCTTTTTCCGAAACCGAAGGATTTATGCTAACAATTATAAAGTGATTTCACAATTGTGATTGTGATTGTAGTGGAATCGTCCAGCTTTATAATTGTGATGTGAAAATGTGTTCCTGCTATTTTTATTATTATGTGCGTCTTTAGCCATCCCCAGACTTGAAAAATATGTGTCACAGCAAGAGTAAAGTATGGTGAGTTATTAGGTATAAGTTTCAGGTACTGACACATTGGGATACTCAAGATATCTTTGAAAAGATTTTTTATTTACATAGGTTCTCATATCATATATAACCAATACATTACATAGACTTACCATTGGGACTATTCAGTTGTGAATTTTCCCATAGGAAATACATTACCCCATAGACTTTACATGGGAGAAAATGGCGAACAGAAAAATTCTGAATTTTGAAGTGAGTCATGGTGATATCAACAGTTATTAGCGCCATCTCATCACTAAACCTCATTACTAAATCTCATTGAAAAACTTTAAATATACAAATATATATATAGTACTTAGCCACTGGGAAGCCTCTGGGCTGTTTTTCATATCTTTGAAAATTTTCCCATAGGATAACGTTGTGGGCTCCTTTGGGCTGAAGATTTTATATCTTAAAATGGTGATATCACTTCACCTATTAGTCTTGGGGACTTCATCTTTGGTGTGTAAGCTACCCTTAAATTTACTTATTTTTTAAGAATTTTTTCAGCTTACCCTGGTGATTAGGAGAGGAGATCTGAAGTCTCTCATTTCTGTAATTCAAAACTTTCATGCTGATTTTTCATCCAGGTTTGAAAAGTATATATATATATATACAGATTTATAATAGTTGTGAATATTAATTTTATTACAGAAGCGGGTAAGTGGTTTTTTTACAGAATTCTTCGAGGTAATACGAAGCTGTCAATTTAAATAAAGATAAATCTTTTTCAGCTAGAAGAGGACTAGATATAGTATTTTATTATAAATAAACTGTTTCCTGTCTTACTTGCTAATTCGACATTTCAGTATGGATATTGTGAGTGAAAGTGGATTGCATGAATCTGGGGATGAAAATTCTTCCTCCGGCTCTGAATCTATTGATTTGTCTAAAAAAAGGAGGTCTGTTGAACCTACTAAGAAAGGTAAAAAGACTCCTAAGACTCCTAAAGCTATGTCTCAAGGAGACAAAGATAAAAATAAAAATCCTGCAGTAGTTGAAGACCGTATAGGACCAATAGAAAAACAGAAAAATCCACCTCCTATTCTTGAAGAAGAGGGGGTATGGAAGTAAATCTGGTTCCGTCCAATACTGGTGGAGGAGGTCAGGAAAATACAGATTTCATTCAGACAGAATCAGTTCAGAACTCCACCTTCACTGAAGGTTTAAATTTGGGGGGGGGTGATTGGAAGCCTCTGCTGTTTATGCCACTGTGGCTAAAATTAGGCCTTAGGTGAATGAATATATTTCTGCTTATTCCAGCAAGGTTACTAAGTTGGCATCAAACAGAATCCATAGTCTGTGGGCAGACCTGAAGGTTGTTACTACTGCTTTATTGATATACAATGAGAGACTCAAAGTTCGTGCTGCTGAACTTGAGATTCGAGCTGGTCACTTTGACCAAATCATGAAAAAACAAGCTGATCCTTTGTTGCCTAAATCTTTTGCAGAGGTGGTTAGTGGTTCCGCCAATGATACGGTATCAAAAGAAAAAAAGACGAATTTCAGAGCCTTCCAACTCTTTAGTGACTGAGTCCTCATTAGGTCCTCGGTCGACATCAGGATCTGTAGATCCGAACAGAATTATAATTTTAAGACCCACAGAAGGTTCTGACCTGACATCTAGTCAGGATATAAGAAATACAATAACTGATACTATTAAAAAAGAATGTAAAAATATCAAGGTCAGAAATACACGTCTCTTAAGAAATAAAGGGGTTGTTTTAGAGACAACAAACACCGAAGATGCAGAAAAATTAATCCAAATCCCAGGTTTAAAGGATGCTGGGTTCTCTGTTGAGAAATCCAAGTTGACATTCCCAACAGTTCTGATTTATGGAGTTCCAAAAGATTATGATGAAGAGGAAATATTGGATGATTTGTAAAATAAAAACTTCAGAGATTTTGAATTTACCCAAGAAGAAGTAAATAATGGAACAACGTTTCGATTCAATTCTGGTTCTGCTGCAAAAGTAACAAATTGGTAATTGGATTTAGCCCAAAGCTGTATAAATGCCTATTACACAACGACAGAATATTCTTGGGTTTTGGCTCTCATAGATTTAGAAAGTTCACGGTTGTAAATAAGTGCTTCAGGTGTTTGGGTTATGGCCACTCTGCACAGAACTGTTCTCACGCTACAATATCCTGTGGGCACTGTGCAAATGGAGGACATATATTTGCTGATTGCCCAAACAAAGCAGATCAGCCACAGCGTATAAATTGCAAAAGAAGAAATAAAAAATGCGATCATTCTGTGAAAGATAATAGGTGCCCTGAATATCTCGGAGCGGTTGAATTGGTAGATAAGCGTACCATTAATGAATAGTACATCTTTATATTAAATTTATCTTTGGATCAAAATTGTAAATACGGTTCTTTAAAAATATTACAAGTAAACGCTCAGAGATCAAGGGTGATTGCAGATGAAATAAGTACTGTTGCATCGGATGCTGGATTTGACTTGGTTTGTGTTCAGGAGCCATATTGTTCTTCTCAAATTGGTGGCCATGCGTATAAGATAATGGGACATCTAGCGTCATGTGGAATCATTGCTCCTTCTGACTCTCTTCCAAAAGCAGCTATAGTTATCTTTAACAATGATCTTGTGGTTACTTCAATCTCTGGAGTGTGTGCTTCAAACTTGGTCTGTATATCTATCTCATCCAGTGCTTTCTCGATATATCTAGTGCCAATGTAGTGCCCTCCTTCAGAAGACGTTCACCTTGCGTTACATAGACTAAATGACATATGTGGAAAATTTGCCACAAAAAATCTGGTTATTGCAGCGGACCTTAATGCAAAGTCTACACTGTGGAGCTGTGAATTTGCTGATGCTCGTGGTACTCTTCTAGAGGAAATAATTTTCTCTCATAGCTTTTCTGTGCATAACCTCCCAAATAAACAGTATACGTTTTCCACGTCAAATGGTCAGGCTAATATTGATGTGACTTTGTTATCTTATATATTGAATAGGAATATATTGGATTGGGATATACATCCAGAAATGATAAACAGTGATCATAATGCAATATCGTTTGCTGTAGTTTCGGATTCTGTTACTGATTTTCATGTATAAGAGAGTTAAGAAGGTTCTCTATGAAGGAGACTGACTGGAGCAAATTTAAACATTATCTTAATGGGATATACGATCAAGACAACCCTAGGTTATATCCGTACTTGCGGTTATTGAGCATGGTGGATGAGAAGTGGATTACGACACAATTCAATTTTAAAGATACATAGACAAACCACTGCCTAGACTGCAGTCTGTCAGTGGAACCATAATGGACTAAGGGTATCTCCCTGGAAGGTTCCTCTTCTGTTGGGATCGGTCTAGTAGTGACGTTCTATACTTGATGGTGGTTCTTCTTTTTGTACAGGTTGCTCCGAAGAAGTTTGTCGTGTTGGGTTGACTTTGTTGATCTTCAGTATCGCTATCAGCCACTAAGGGAGACGGAATCGTAGGCGTTCGGTAGTTGAAGTAGATCTTACACTGGTTGTGGGGCTTCTTGTAGGCCTGTGCAAACTGCCGCTTCAATGGTCAATTGTTCCTTGCGCCCTTTGTTCATCTGCCTACATCTCTTCTGCTGCTCTGCCAAGAACTTCTGCCTCTCCAAATAAAATGTTCTGATATTATCTTAGTTATGCAGCTGGTTAGGATCTGCTACAATGTTGATAGGCAGGTGATTGATCCGTACTTATTCGGGTTTGTGATATCCTTTTCTTCAGATAAGTGATTCCTTGAGTCACAGACTGGAACTTTGCTGGCGCCTTATGATCAGCGAACTGTTCTGTTATGTGCCTGTGTGTGCAGCTGAATTCCTTGTACTAGTGGTTGTGGATGTAATCTGTCTCTCGGGTTCCGCAATTTTGGTGGACTTTCTGATGGACTGTTGCTCTTGTTTCTCCTGCATCTCTCAATCTGTCACCTCTTGTACGTCTTTGGTTTTCTCTTGTATGTCGTTGTAGGTTTATCCAGGGGGGTATGGACGTTCTAGCTAAGTACGCTGCTTCTCATATTACCCCCACAGCTCCTCTGGTCAGGAGGCTCTTTATCTCACTTTTTCTTCTCCAATGTTCCTGTAAAAAGCTCTCTGGATTGCATAAATATTTCGGTTGTCTGCTTTCCTCTGGGCATGGGCATGCTCATTTCGGCCGGGCATGCTCCCTATATTAGCGATATTGCTTGCTCAGTTCGAGGCGATTCTTCTTAAGAGTGTCCAGGTGTTTTTCGGTTCTTTGATTATATGTTTCGAATTTGCTGTGTAACTTACCTTTATTGAGGATTGTCTTCACTTTTCTAATCAGCTTCTTCTATTACCCCATTGGTACTGGGTCAGTTTACCTATATTTGTTCTTATCTCTTCCATCTGGTGCTGTCGCCTCCTATCACAGGCTCGTAGGTTCTTGTTCTTGCATTTGTTTTCTGTTGATTTCTGGTTTCTTTCCATTCACCCTGGTGGCTGCTACAATAGCACAGTAACTTTCTGTGCGGATGGTATCTAGTGTGACTTCGTTGTTGAGGTAATCCAGTATTATTCACCGATTGAGGTGTTTTAAAGGGGGCTTAGGGGATAAATTGAATTTTATTACAAAATTCAATCAAAATCAATTCGCACAAAAATGTGCAAATTAATCTGGATCAGAGTTCAATATTCTGTTAAATCATTTCTCAATTTCTCCTTAGTTTCTTTGACCCATTTAATAACATTACCAGTATTTATTTCAATACGGTGTGCTATAGAAAATACGTATATAAAAATTTAACTCTGGGCATATATTTTGAAAATAACGTTAAAATCTACTTACTATGTAGATATATAGACTCTTTATAAGGATAATTAAAACTGCAATCGCATACCGAAGTGCATGAATCTGAAAAAAACAAAAACACATTGCTGCTGTATTTTATAAGACAAAACATTTAAAAAAAAACGTTTTTTAACCATAAAAAATGTTTTATTCGAACTGATTTCATCTTTTGGTATTGCAATTGGTATTTTACAACTATAAATGTACAACTACGGTTTCGAAAAGAGCCAAAACGCTTTGGACTTGACCTCTGTTCTCCCAGGATTTATACCTCTGCTGGTCAACAGGGTGCTTTAATTTAGTCTATTGTGATATTTTGTGATGATACGTGTAAATTCCAAGATCGAATATTTACTTTTTATCTTAGAATAATTTCGCTAATATAACTGAAAAAGAGTGAGTATATAAAACAAGGCATTTATGCCATTGTATAGAGAAGGTATGTGGGGCTCACAAGTTAGTTGTTCTCATCATGACAGGCAGAATCTAGCTGACTGACTGTGTTATTGTCAGATGTCACACTGCTAGTTTGTCGATTCGTGCAATTTCTCACAGCCTACACCATCCAGATCGACCGTTTGTGATGTTATTATGAAATAGAAGCAGTACCACCTTCATCCAGCAGCGTAATGGAAGACAACATAATACACTTTTCGTGACAGTGGGGGTGCTCGGAAGGGTAGCACGAAAATGTCTTCAGATATCCCTGCAAAACATGAACCTGGACTTTAAGGCAACGACAGAAGTTTAATTATGTACAAACACATTACATATGGGACGAGTCCACAGCCTCGGTTTTTAAGAGCGGCAGTGCATATGCCAAACAGCATCTTCGCAATCAGTAGTCTTGCTTTCCATGGTGCAACGATCACCGTAATTAGTCAGTGGAGCAATGGGAATGGATTCTATGGAATGACGGCTCTCACTACCACCTATTTCGATCGTAAGGGCAGGTAGGGATGGGAAGTATGCTTGGAGATCACTTGATCTCGAAATGCATTAGCAACAATGAAATTTTGAGGAGGTGGAGTTACCGTATGGAGCAGTTTCTCATAATATGGCCTTGAGCCGTTGGTGGTTGTGTGCGGAACCATGAAAGCCGACTTTTTGTACGGATCCATGTTTGTTTCAAAAGGATAATTCCAATGTCATACTGCAGCCGGTGCAGTTTGGAGAGTCTGCGAGGGTATCGCAGTGGCATCGTCACCGTTCTCCCCACACTGAGTGGAAAAGGCCCGGTTCGAATCCGGTCGATGACGCAACGAACTTTAACAGACTTTTTTCACTCCGTGGCTGAGTTAGTCGGTCTCAGGGGTAGATAGCAAGGTATTTCCCCCAAGAAACTAGAGTTTATCGTCCAGCAAAACAGAAAAATCGACCATAGAACACACGAGATTAACAGACATAAGGTACACAGGACACGGAAGATGAATTTAATTATTTGGGTGGCCTAAAAATAACAGTTTTTTTTTGGTGCAGTTTGAGAATAGTTAAGGGACATGAATAAACAAAAGTTAGAATGCTCGTCGCAGAGTTCGACTTGAATCCCATGGGATGAACTGTAACATTAGATGAGGGTCAGGCCAACATGTCCTACAATGGTAACTGGACAGATCTATATGGGAGCCTGTTTTCTAGGCGGAAAGGAGGACTATAAGAATTGCAGTCTATTATTCGTTGGTGTAAAGGCTATCCCCAGTAGGGTGAAATGTGTCATAGCGACTAAAGGAGGACTGACGTGCAATTGAAGTGAGTGTTAGTGACCTCTATGTGAAACCGAGTGTACCGAATACTTTTTGAAAGGTAGGGTGGTTATATAACGGGGCGCACCTAAATGCTAAATGGGTGTTGTTCATGCTTAATAAATTTCCAGTTTCGATTTTTCACTCACTGCCTTTCTCAAAACAAAAAGAGGTGTTATGTTGCTTTAAGCTTCGGTCTTATCGTTAAAGCCAGGTATATTTTAATTATTTTAAAAACATTTTTAAATGTCTGATTGGAAAAAAATTCACTCTTATAAACGTCAATTAAATTAAACAGACTTTTGGAATAAGCAGCTTAGAAGACACCTGATTAAAAACAAGCAACTGCAAGTAAGGTATCCCTCGTCTGACCAGAAAAGCAATACCCTATGAATAGAATTCTGCTGCAATAAACCGTTGTCTGTAGTCTTCTTTGCTTCATTATTCCAAGGATAATAACAACATTTTTGCCTCTTCTTCAGGCAAACGGAATTGTGGTAGTTGCAAGATGACAAGTGAGGGGAAAATCATAGGGGGAAAGCCTACAATTTACCCCCTGCAACAATTTCATTCAGGAAATACTCCCTCCCGCTTCCGTTGTAATAGCCAATGAGATCTTATCTTATACACACACAAAGCCACATTTTTATGTGCCTTAATCATAACGTGGCTAAGTTAGTCGGTCTCAGGCGAGGTATCATGCATTTCTTTTTTTTCTCCCTGAAGCCGGAGATCTTCGTCCAGCAAAGCAAATCGACCACAGAACACACGAAATTTACAAACATATAACCCTATATGTGGTGAAATATGGCCTAAGTGGCTGATGCGCTTAAAACCAAACAAAAACAAAGTCATATGTAGTGTGCGCCGTTTCCCCTTGCTCCTCATGTTGCAATATATATTGGTTTAAAAGTCTAATGTCCATCTTCGCCACTCCGATATTGCATCCATTGCCTCTGGACATATTTAGGTGAAATGACACCTAAACTTTTACACATGACCTATGTTTGTTCTTTAATGATCATTCTTTCAGCACACGTTTCAAGTTCTTTTTTTTTACTACGTAGCTGAATTTATTGGTCTCTGTCAAGCGTGGATGGTTTCTTATCCTGGAAACGGGTTTTTTGTCCAGAAAACCGACTGAATAACATTGCAATTAGCGATACAATATTCGGATATCTCATTAGCTATCGTTGTTAACACAGCATAATACTAATTCGATTCCCAACTGTTTAATTCCAAAGTCTGTGTTTGAATTACGCTACCAATTATATTCCAAATGGTACTTTTTGAACTATACGTGTATATAACCAAACTTAAAAAAAAAACAAATAAATAAATAATAATAATAGATTATACTCACATCAGAATGTATTGCACATATTTTAAGCTGAAAACAAAAATAAAAATCATGTAATCAAATACCATAAATTCAAAAGTAGTGTACTTGCATAAGAATTTGCTAGACGGCAAAGAAAAAAATATATTACCCATAATCAAATAATATAAAATATAATAACAAGTTTAAAATGACTGTTTTCAAAATAAGAAGTTTTTATTTTATTTTTATGGTTGCAATAACATTAAATATTGATTGTTATTTTTCAAAGCATTAACATTATTTATTACACATTTATTTAAAATTATTTATGATATTATTAATACATAAACAATATTTAGTGCAACAATAAAATATTCAAGAACTATTCAAGTGAAATGAATTATTCAAAGAATTTTATTCAATGTGTATTATTTTTCTTAGTCTACAAAAATTTATCAGAAATTTTGAAAAAAAAGAACACGTATTACTATTGTAAGCCGTAAGAAAATCGGAACTACTTTCTACAGTTTGCGAGATTTGGTTTGAAAAGCTTTTATATGAGCATAAAGTTCATGAACTAACTGATTTTGTACTTGTATTTTCTGATTTATCTCGTTTAAATGAGACGTGATATCAACAAGAAATGCAAGATCACGTGTCTATCCAATACTTTCTAGTTTTGGAACAGATTTGCTTTTCATCTCCATAAAGATACAGCCTTCTTCTCTAAGATTATAAAAGCGCTGAAGCATTTTTTCTTTGCTTAACCAACGAACTTCGCAGTAATAGACCAATGTTCCGTATTGATTTCAAGTTCTTCAAGGAATAACTTGAACTGCCGATTGTTGAGCCCCTTTAATTTTACAAAATTAATGGTTGAGACCACAACTTTCATCTCATTTGCAAATTTAAGAGATTTAGCGCATAAGTTCTCCTAGTGTATCAAACAGTGAAAAGAAGTAAAATATTTTTCTTCCAAGATATATTTCTGGACTCTTTCAAGAAATGGAATATTTCGGAAATAGAGTCCCATGTTAGTACCACGTGACATATACCAGATTTGTAGTGATGCTCCATATGTGAAATTCAGTGGGATGTGTACAGAGATGCTAGATATGCCAGTATTCGCATCTCGAAAGAGAAATCCTCCTGGGGTTTTCATGTAGACAATGGAGATCCTGTGGTTAGAAACAGCTCGTTGATGCGAGAGGCCAACGAAGGCTGACAAAAACACTACATTTAATTACAACCCATTACTATAGTGACCACCAGGCAGCCAAATAGGCATTTCGGAACGCATAGCTTGTCGTAGTTGTATCGGAGGGGATACTGATGCTGCGACCGAACTGGGTTTTACTTCTCTCATTAAAAAAAAAAAAAAACAGTATTGCTATAATGGGCTCAACAACACCAACAGTAGATAATGGATGATTGAAAAAACAGTGTCTGATCTGATGAATCCCAGATCCTGCTGTTTCATGCTGATGGGAGTAAAAAAAAATAGAACTGCTTACTGCTATGTCGCCAAGATTCCAGAACCTGACAATCTCCCCTTTCTTACTGGGGTGCTTTACGCCATTTTTCAAGAGGACAACCCCAAAACGCATGCTTCAGGCGTTACCTTTGAGTGTTTTCGTGGTGCGGACATACTGTTTTGCCTAGCCAAGTGTTACCCCATTGGAATGTTCCTCCAATCAACACAAGTGGGTAATGATTAGACGCCATTTTCAGGCTTGGTGAGAAATACCGCCGGAACTTATTTCTCATTTGCCCATTCAATGCCGAGACACTTAATTTAATTCATCTGCAATAACCGTGGTGGATGTCGAGATGGATTCCCGTTCCTTCAGTATACCTGCAGAGCAGAGTAAATGGTTGTTTCACACCTCTTGTATTAATTTGCCTTTCCTTTCTACAAATGTTAAAATTTTCTTCTGATACTGTTCAGTATCAACATGTTCATTAAAAATAAAAATTAAATAAATCTGTATTTTTCGTGCGCAGAAACTCACGAAGTCTCCATCCCTGTATCATTCTTATTCTGAACTACTCAGCGAATTTTGCCATTCCTGTATAACTAATATTGTAATAGAATCTATTATGGAACTTACCTCTAAGCGTTCAGTCTGATTATTGCAAAGATCGGTAAAGCCATTGAAAACATCTCCCGTACAGTTTCCCATAATTTTCACAAACTGAAAGAGAGAAAAATATATGAAGAAACGAATAAACATATCGCATTGTAAATTGCCATTGGGTTGTCAATAACAATATATATGCATACACACACACCGTTATTGACAACAACTGTGCATTAGCGATACCTACCTATTACCTCGTGGCGCCAACCTTTGTCCATAATACAGCCCATATACGCCTTGGCATGGTGTTGCACAACGGGCCCAGTAATGCTCGCACAATGTTAGGTGGATGGTGGAAACATCGAATGTCTTTTCCAGTAGTTCCCAAACATGCTCAATTGAGTTCAGATCGGATGAGCTGGATGGTCAGAGGAGGAACGAGAATTCATCGTTCTGTTCTAGAAACGTGCCGGGAATTGCAGCATGGCGTGTTGTCATATTGATAGACGCCATAGTTGTAGCCTTCTGTACAAATAGTACAGAAGGCTACGTTCAATCCTCCCCTTAATCCAAAGATGTTCTCATGATTATAATTATGGCTAAGGGTTTGCTTACGTCCCTTGCTGCCTCATTTAATATAATTGGATAGATCACATTATCCCAGCTGCTTCTTTACGTTGAGCTACAATAATTTGTCTTTCACTTTCCTAATAGTTTTCACAAAAACCATTTAGTCCTCTGTTAGAGTTTGATAAACTTCTGGCATTCCCTTTCCTAAAGAATTCTATTCTTCTTGTGTGAATGCAATTGCAAAATACCTATTTGGTTTGTGAGCAATCCGAGCACACTCATGAACATTTAAACCGTAGATATCAAGTGGAGAAATGTGATTCAATCGCTTCCTTTTACTGTAAACATGATTAAAGAATTCTTTGCTGCTTTTCTTTGCAATCTTTGCTAGAAACATCTCGTAATCTACCTTAACTTGATTGCAGACTAGTTTATATCTACCAGGCTTCTGTTAACCTGAAAATTTATATGTATCTCAAGAATTTTTATTCTCTGCCGCAAGTCTTATCGGTTCATCTGACATTAATTTAGGTCTAAGCTTGGAACAATGTCTCTTGGTTAATAGGAATAGCCTAGTAGCTTTACAATTACTTCCCTGAATGCTTCCCATTTGGGTTTGCTGTTGGTAACATCAGTTAGTCCCACTGCACAGAATTTAAAAACTATCTGAGACCACCGCAGTCACCTTTGCGAAAGCAAAAGCCCTTCCTTTACCCTCGACAGTAGTTATAACTTTCAGGAAATACCAAATCAATAAACGATGGTCACTGCAACCCAGCGGGTGTTCTACCTGCAGATTCATAATGCATGAAGAATCGCTGCTGATAATCAGATCAAGAGTACTGCTTCCTTTTGCTGCCTCTCCAACATGCTGCAGTAGAAAACAATCATCCAATAAATCCAATAAATCCACTGGTGTGTGAGTGGTCAATCCACAAGTTCCAGTCAATATCTGGAAAGTTGAAGTCCTCCATTATGAAACATTCTGATTTACTCTATTTGTATTTATTACAGTTACAAGGCCTATAATCACCTCTTCTAGTCTCATTTTTCCCACAGTTATAAGGCCTTTTGTTACACCAAACAGATTCAACATTCCACTGTCCAGCCACATTTACTAGATAATCTGCCTTAGATTTAATATGCTTCTTAACTAAGAGTATAATCCCTCTCCTTTTCCTGTCCTGTCTGTACTTTCTGTACACCTTGTGCTCCCATATTCAAATTCTGCATCTCTTATATTTAAGTGGCGCCATGTCTCTGATATCTTCTACAATGCCTGCTTTGATAACTTGATCAGTACTTTATATTCATCAAATTTATTTTCTATGCTCCTAGCATTAGTGTACGTGTAAATGCACATACATCTCTTCTAACTCATATTTACTCTAAAGCACCTCACGTATTTACTTGTTCCATGATGACCCACAACAGGGATTGAAATCTCTGACACCATGCTTTTCATGTCGGTAATCTATTAGCCTATGTATCCATCCTCCTTCCTCCCTAAGCTAGCTGTTTACCGACCTACCTAGCACTTCGTCTTGCAACCACATTTTCAAATTTGGAAGAAATGAAATCTTCAATTCTAAACCTTTATTTTTTTTTTATAAACTAATAAAAGATATTTTCTACGATTTCAATATTTTTTAGTTTTATTTCCGCTAGAAGCAGAAATACCTAGTACAAGTAGGTAGATATGCGAATTCATTATGTCATAGATTCCGTCATTTGTGTTTATTGAAGTGGGATGAAAAGGATGGCTGCGCGCCTTACGAAATTGGACTTTAGCACCATTATTAAAAAATGGAAAAACAACATCACGGTCATTCATAATTTTCACCTATGTAATTCAACATTATGGAAAGGTGACTTTTGAAATTAATTCCATATACTGAATTTTTCTTTAAAATTGTTTCGCTCAAACGAAATTTACAAAACAGTTTTAATATGCGGAAGCTTGTTGGAAGCTGGATATATTTTCATTATACTGAATTTGCGTTAAAACTGTATTCGTTGTAAGGGATTTTATTGTAATTTAGAGGGAGGAATTAATCTCTGAGTCAAGATGTGATAGATATCGTATACCTGCTACTGGTATACAATAAGGATTATTATTAATACCGAAGCGCTAATAGCGCTAAAATCACTTTGATTTTTGATTTTTGCTTTTTCCAGTGGGTTAAACTAATTAAGCCCGAGAAAGACCTCCACATAGTGAAATAACTGAAGCTGAATCCATTTCCCCCTTGCGTAATTTACAATACTCGTTTATTACTTAGTAATTCGAGAGCTAAATTCGAATAATTTGCAAAATAAAATGAAATTTAACTCATTCAGTATTTAAAATTGCATTAGTAACAATTAAATGCATTGACTTTTATAATACAATTAATATAACAATCAATTCACATTACAATTAATATTAGTAAAATAATAAGAGGAGTATACCTCAATATGAGTAGCACAGCTCTGATTCATTCTATCTAATTACAATTAATATAACAATCAATTATTATTACACTTAATGTAACAATCAATTCATATTACAGTTCATATAACAATCAATTCATATTACACTTAATCAATATTCCTGAATTTTTCTGTCATGTAATATTAGTCTAATTGCAATTTTTAAATTTTGCTTTAGAAATTAAAACGTAATTTTATAAACAGATTAATTTAAAAGGGTCTTACCAGATTCACAACAAATTTATCCAAACAACTGCCAATTTGTGGCGCTTTTTGCTTTAATCCTTGCAGCAAGTCTAAACATGGGAGAGAAAACTTGATCAATACATTATTAAATTCTTATTAATTAAAAACTTCTAATTAAACTCTTGGTTTTGAAAATAGGATAAGATATTGGAACATACATATATGACCTCTGTTTCGAGAAAAGAGATTTTTAACGAAGTATTCATTTTTTCTAAACGAAAATTAAAAGCACAAGGCCAAGTTACATCAGTGTCATTATCGCCCACCCCAAACAGGCCGCCAATTTGTGGAATAAATGATTTGCGTAAATATCCAAAATATTAACTGTATTTGGAACTTGATAATTTTTTTAACATTCAGAAAGATAGATAATGGCAGGAAGACGTCTGAAGTTTAGAGCTGTCGCCATCTGGGTTTCCGAAATTTCCATATGGCCCACTTCAGTAGCCATCATCTGGAAACCAATTGTCACCTAATAAGTACATAAATTAAAGCATCAAATAAATGTTTGGATCCCAAGAATGGATCCACCTTAAAGAACAATCACACCGATAAGTGAACGATACTGGAGGAACAGTCTCATCTTGCCCGTAATCTTATATCGATGAATTTCTCAAAAAAATTAAGGCAATCTTTTAAATACAGGCAATCTTTAGTGATTTGGACGAAAATTGTAAGCATAATGTAGTACCCCAAAGTCATTATTAGTCACTCTGAAGTAATGTGGGGGTCGGGGTAACGTTTATTACTTATGGGGTTATTTTTTTTGTATATCTTCCTTTTGTATTAATATTTTAATTTTTTTTATTACTTATATCCCCTCTTTATATATGTATATCCCCGTAGTCCAATCCTCCCACTTAGCATCTGACTTGTTTGTTCTCAGAAGATTACCTGACTCGTAGGGGACCTTAATTATTTTAAGTATTTCTCCACAGGATTGGCTGAGTTTCGGAATGACAGACTCCAACACATGAATGTAAAATAAAACAATGTTTATTAACATATCATACAGAAACTAATAATAGTGACTTGTTATTTCATTAACCTTTATATGTGTAAATATCTTGTTCAAACTCAAATGTTTCATCATCAGATATCCTATTCTAATACACATTATTATTTATTATGCTATGGTGTCTCTTCATGTTCTTCACAGGGACTTCGATAGGTCGTGGTATTCACTTCACATAGATTCTTCCAACTCTTCTTCTGAACAGTCTATATAATACACCAACAACTACCAGCCAATGAACTGGCTCACAAAAACCTTCAGAGTTCGTGTCTCAATTTGTAAGAAAATTTCATTTATTCAATTAGACACCTTTACTGCAATCAGGTTAACAGGAAATATTAATCAATTCAATTTAACATTACCCTTCAGGACCGTTAATCCTCTATACCTTTATATATATCACTTTTAAGTAGCCCCTACTCAAATCAGAAATACTCTCCACAAATCAACTCATTATAAATCAAAATTTCAACCTTTAACTTCATATATAATATAAAGAAACTTTCCCAACCTTAAACAATTCTCAGTTATCTATTATACCCTCTCCTTCCATCAAGCATTATTATGAGGAGCTTCACTTCAAATTATAGGCTACGTCCGTCTTAAATACATTACACTTTTATACATATATTCATTGCTTAAATCCCCCTCTTTAATTATATATACATATTTCTCCTAAAGTCCTCTCCTTAATAAATTAAGTACACCTATTTCGGTAGACTCTATAGCACTTACATGTTTGGCCTGGAACTTTCCTCTCTGCTCGGCTTCCTTTCATATCGGTCATTCAGGTACTGGAATGCGGGGGCGCTCTTTTGGGGATCTCGGTGATTTATGGTGTCTCCCTAACGGATACTGCGTGGCTGGAATCAATCAGGGTCGTATATTCTTTACCGGTCAGCATTTCGTCTTCCGTGGATAGAGTTGTCTAGTAGGTCAATGGTTCGACCACTCATTAGACTGGCTTTGCCTATATAATTTTCAGGATGTGATTCTTCCTTGCTACGGCTTCCATGCTTACAGGTGAACATTCCTACGGGCTGTCGGGATACGCAGAATTTCTATCGTTGCTTCCATCTACCTCAGGGCTGCAGCTATCACCCAAAGTAGACTACTGCTCTGCTTTGTATCGTTCTCCAACTCATTCAAATCATTCTCCAGACCGCTCCGAGAACTTCTTCCGACTCCTCCGAAAACTTCTTCCGAATGCCCCGAAACTTCTTCCGAATGCCACGAAAGCTTCTCCCTGAATGCCACGAAAACTTCTTCCTAATCTCCCTCTCAAAATTCCCTCCACTTTCTTCCTGGCCAATAGGAGATCTGCGCATCCCTTTACCTGTGCTCTCATTTGTCTCCTCTCATCTTCCGTGGGCGGGTCTTCTTCCCAACTTCCGTGGCCTAGAATATACGAGAACCATCTAGAACGAGAGGCGGAAGTTCAGGTTAACTGAGAAACGTCACAGCTCTTCCCGTGACCTCACGCGCGCACACCTGGTGACGTCGCCCACCTCTAATGGCGTTCCACTGTGAAATTTCTAAGAGAGCCAACTTAAGTGCTCTTGGCCCTTACTATGGTGCATCTGCCTCTGTCTTAATGGGGATTTGTCACGGTTATTTACTTTTACTGACTCGTCAAAGAATTTCCATACAAACAAACTACAACTAAACAGGGAGTGACTGGAAGGTATTTTTGAATTCCAGAGCTTCTTAACCCATGTTGTTTTTATCAGAAAACCACTATTCGTATCACAGTTAAATTCACATAATATTTAACAAATTTTATTAATTAATGTAAGGACGGGTCCTTACATAGCATTCCTCTTCCCCTAAAAAAATTTATATTCCATATATAAATTTTTTTCCTTTCTGTCCTCAGACGGATATGACCTTATCCCAGATCCACTTTATCGACAGCCAATCTCCTCTAATTGCCTTTCTATATTTTCTAATTACACTTATATACCAGACATTACTTAAACTTATATTAAGCTTCATTAACTACTCCCATCCCATATTTTCGTCGAATACTGCTCCTAGATACATTTGCTGCATCCTGTTTATTTCCTTTAGTTTGTGTGCCTTCTCCTCACTGGAAGCTTCAGTTCTGTAATTTCCTAATCCTTCGATTCCTTTAATTTCTGTTGCTCCATTTAATTTGCGATCCTTCGCATCACAGCCATTCTCTCCCCCTTCATGTGTTTTCTCTCCCGAATGTAAACCGACCCTTTCTCTCGTTTCCAAAATTCCTACGTGTAACACCCTCCCCTTCTCTTGGCACCTTCCCTCATTATTCCTATTTGTTTTGGTGTTCTTATTTAATTTCCATTTGTTTTGTGTAACCAGAACTTTATTATCTGTGCTTGCCTTACACCCTTCTAATTCTTCCCCACTAGCTTCCTTTGGAGTTTCCCCTTTCTCTGGCTCATACTGGGCTCTGACGCCTGCCTTTCGCCTCCTGTCTACCTTTGGACTCGCCTGGGTATTACTGCCGAAGGTAATGCGGCCATTTCTCACATCTATCTTGGCTCTTAACTTCCTTAGGAGGTCCGTGCCTAGTATTGCGTCGTGTCGACGACTGTTTATTCTGTTTGCCACAAAATATGAATGGGCCACCAAGTTATCACACCCCTGTATTCTTACCTTGTCTCTGACAATGTAATCGGTGTGAATTTCTCCAGCACCTACCCCCTCCACAAGAAAATCGCGGCAACATCTTATATCTCCCTTACTCGGCCTTTTGCAGTATTTAATGAGGTAGTCCCACATTAAAATAGACCTCGAGGCTCCTGTGTCCACCAGAAACTTACCTGGTACCCCTCCTAAGCTGCCTCTCACATATAATAGGTCGTTTCTACTGCCATTATCACTTACCGCACCTAAAGATATTGTTTTTCCTTTGGCGGTGTTTGAGTGTAATGATGGCCTTCCGCAGCGGGCATGTCTAAAAGATCCATGTCTCTTGACTACGGCATTGTTAATGCGCTCTCGTTCATTCCGATACCCCCCTGGTTTTGCGCAATGCCTTTCCTCCCTGTGCTTGTCCATGTTTCTGGGGTTTTTTAAGTGTGGGTACCTGTCTCGTTCCCAATACTCTTCCCTTTCCCAGCTTTCTTTAGCACCCTGTTTCACTTTGCAGTAGCGGGTCCAATGGTCTGAGTTCTGGCACTTATAACACCATTTACGACCGCCGTCCTTGTCTCCCCCCTCGTTTGTTCGTGAAACTATACCCAATCTTTGTTTCACTTCCGTTTGTTGCTGAATTTCTCTAGCATCATTGCTTAAGGAGAGCCTTTCCATCATCCACTCCATCTTTCTTTCGATGCTATTTAAATGTTTAGCTAACCCTTCGATTTCGCTTCCCCACTCCCTCGATTCCTTTCCTGTTTCAGGCTGCTTTCTGTCGGTCATTGCGTTTATTTCCCTTGCCCCCGTATTTTTGCTAAAGTTCTCAAGCCTTTCTTCCTCTAATGAGTGGGTGTACGCGTCTGTTAATGTTTCTGGATTTTTTCTTAGTACTTCTTTTTTAAAATTGTGCCTGAGCCCTGTGATGAACTGCCCAGTTAGTATTTTTTCGAATGCCTGTTTCTCCGATTCCGATGTTTCTGTGTTTAGTTTTAAATTTAGGAGGCGCTGGTGGAATTCGCTTACTGTTTCGCGAGTGGTTTGCGTGTATCCTCCCAATTTTCCTATGCTGGTTAACAAGTCATTCTTTTTCCCAAATAATTTTCTTAATGTCTCAGTGAATCCGTGGAGTGTTACTATTTCTTCTGCCACTGTAGCCTGTCTGTATTTTTCTAATGCCTGTCCTTCTAGTTTAAATTCCCCTATAGTTATGACATCCATATCGCTTAGCTCTTCCTTATCCTTAATTAGCTTTAATTTATTAATAAATTTTTCCACTCTTTCACCTGATTCCCCCTTGAATGGTTTCAAATACTTGCTGTATTTGATTTGTCCTGACCCCTTTGCTACCCCGCTTACCATTCTCACCTCTGGTTTTTCTTGGCCTTCATGTTCGTCACTGTGGCCCCCAAAATTTTCGCAGTCCTCGCCGCGTTTCCTACCCTTTCTTGGCATTTTTTTTTTTATTTATTTATTTATTTTTTTTTTTCTTATTAATCTCTAGCTATCAACTTTAACTAATTAATATGTCTGCCGATTAATCTTTCTACAATTTTTTAACTATATTAGATAATCTAATTCAATTTACCATTAACATTTACCTGCTTGATCAATAATCAATTAGTAAAATTTCAACACCCAATAATTATAAAACTTATTAATTTTTACCTATCTATCCTTGAGGTTTCCCTGTCCGGTCTCACTAATTAATTCAATTATACATAAATAATAATTTCCAGTTCAACGCTAAATCAATACTTGTCTCTAAAATCCACCGTTATTTACCTGTTCCATCTAAAATTCATTCAACAATAATCAACTCAGTAATACATATATAATTCTAACTTACGCTTTCTGGCTCGCCAGCTGAATTTTTTCTATCAGTTTCAGCAACTGGATTACATATATATACATGTATATCTATTTTCCTGTCGTTCTGAACTCAGCCTTCCGTTGTGCAGAATTATCCTGGCTTTCGCTCGCCAATTGTGGGGGGCGGGGTAACTGATTGAAAAAATCTATCTCTATTTATCCTGGCTGGCTCGCCAATTGTGGGGGTCGGGGTAACGTTTATTACTTATGGGGTTATTTTTTTTGTATATCTTCCTTTTGTATTAATATTTTAATTTTTTTTATTACTTATATCCCCTCTTTATATATGTATATCCCCGTAGTCCAATCCTCCCACTTAGCATCTGACTTGTTTGTTCTCAGAAGATTACCTGACTCGTAGGGGACCTTAATTATTTTAAGTATTTCTCCACAGGATTGGCTGAGTTTCGGAATGACAGACTCCAACACATGAATGTAAAATAAAACAATGTTTATTAACATATCATACAGAAACTAATAATAGTGACTTGTTATTTCATTAACCTTTATATGTGTAAATATCTTGTTCAAACTCAAATGTTTCATCATCAGATATCCTATTCTAATACACATTATTATTTATTATGCTATGGTGTCTCTTCATGTTCTTCACAGGGACTTCGATAGGTCGTGGCATACACTTTACATAGATTCTTCCAACTCTTCTTCTGAACAGTCTATATAATACACCAACAACTACCAGCCAATGAACTGGCTCACAAAAACCTTCAGAGTTCGTGTCTCAATTTGTAAGAAAATTTCATTTATTCAATTAGACACCTTTACTGCAATCAGGTTAACAGGAAATATTAATCAATTCAATTTAACATTACCCTTCAGGACCGTTAATCCTCTATACCTTTATATATATCACTTTTAAGTAGCCCCTACTCAAATCAGAAATACTCTCCACAAATCAACTCATTATAAATCAAAATTTCAACCTTTAACTTCATATATAATATAAAGAAACTTTCCCAACCTTAAACAATTCTCAGTTATCTATTATACCCTCTCCTTCCATCAAGCATTATTATGAGGAGCTTCACTTCAAATTATAGGCTACGTCCGTCTTAAATACATTACACTTTTATACATATATTCATTGCTTAAATCCCCCTCTTTAATTATATATACATATTTCTCCTAAAGTCCTCTCCTTAATAAATTAAGTACACCTATTTCGGTAGACTCTATAGCACTTACATGTTTGGCCTGGAACTTTCCTCTCTGCTCGGCTTCCTTTCATATCGGTCATTCAGGTACTGGAATGCGGGGGCGCTCTTTTGGGGATCTCGGTGATTTATGGTGTCTCCCTAACGGATACTGCGTGGCTGGAATCAATCAGGGTCGTATATTCTTTACCGGTCAGCATTTCGTCTTCCGTGGATAGAGTTGTCTAGTAGGTCAATGGTTCGACCACTCATTAGACTGGCTTTGCCTATATAATTTTCAGGATGTGATTCTTCCTTGCTACGGCTTCCATGCTTACAGGTGAACATTCCTACGGGCTGTCGGGATACGCAGAATTTCTATCGTTGCTTCCATCTACCTCAGGGCTGCAGCTATCACCCAAAGTAGACTACTGCTCTGCTTTGTATCGTTCTCCAACTCATTCAAATCATTCTCCAGACCGCTCCGAGAACTTCTTCCGACTCCTCCGAAAACTTCTTCCGAATGCCCCGAAACTTCTTCCGAATGCCACGAAAGCTTCTCCCTGAATGCCACGAAAACTTCTTCCTAATCTCCCTCTCAAAATTCCCTCCACTTTCTTCCTGGCCAATAGGAGATCTGCGCATCCCTTTACCTGTGCTCTCATTTGTCTCCTCTCATCTTCCGTGGGCGGGTCTTCTTCCCAACTTCCGTGGCCTAGAATATACGAGAACCATCTAGAACGAGAGGCGGAAGTTCAGGTTAACTGAGAAACGTCACAGCTCTTCCCGTGACCTCACGCGCGCACACCTGGTGACGTCGCCCACCTCTAATGGCGTTCCACTGTGAAATTTCTAAGAGAGCCAACTTAAGTGCTCTTGGCCCTTACTATGGTGCATCTGCCTCTGTCTTAATGGGGATTTGTCACGGTTATTTACTTTTACTGACTCGTCAAAGAATTTCCATACAAACAAACTACAACTAAACAGGGAGTGACTGGAAGGTATTTTTGAATTCCAGAGCTTCTTAACCCATGTTGTTTTTATCAGAAAACCACTATTCGTATCACAGTTAAATTCACATAATATTTAACAAATTTTATTAATTAATGTAAGGACGGGTCCTTACAGTAAGTTACATTTCTCTCCCTCCAGTTTTGTTTTAGTGTCCACGTTCCTCGCATTCGTAGTGATGACAGAGAACAATACGTCCACACCTACCCTCTCAGTTTCACCCTAAATAAATGTTATTTTATTAAGATAAGATCAGAATTAAGTCAAAATAAGTCAGGAATTGTCCCCCCCCCTTTAGATAATGGGGTCAAATGAAATTGTGAATGGTTATAGGTAGTACATGAGCTATGCGTACAACTGTCTAGTGAAAATGCGATGTAACTTTTTCTAGATTAACTGTGAATAAATATGCTTTGTTTGCTTAAATGCCTGATCTTGTCAACGTTCATCATCAGACCAATAATTTATATCCCTTTATAAATAATCTAAACTTAGGTTACATAGTTTACAGTCTGTTGTTTTAGGGAAAGGATTATTGCAAATCAAGAACTGAACAAATTTTATTAAAAAAATGAGAAGTTCATAAACCTCTTTGAATAATGTCCTACCATAAACTAAGGGAGACGACTTCGCTGAGAGCTTGTGGGTCGCAAGGAGAGATGCAAGAAAGACCCTGTGATCATAGGAGGAAGCTAACAAGGGACAACCTAGGGACTAAAACCCGATTATAATGTAACGTCTAGAATATCTTTTCTCTCTAAAATTTTGTAGTTTGGAGCGTGTTGGTTCTTCTCTTTCACCAGTGAGGAATATTCCTCACTCATTCATTTTCATAATCTCCTCCAGAGTCTTATGCACTTCACTCAAATTTACCCCTAAGGTATCTATTTAATTGGCACATTCTACAGATCGCTTCTTTACGTTCGTCACAAATATGGTCTTGTTCTTTTCACCTTCCCTTGAACTTCAGCATCTTTCATTAAATGCAGCCTTCAGACCTTTATACAATACTATCCCTGTTTATGAGAGAATAGTGCGACCAAGTGTGGTCGCACTATTCTCTCATAAACAGGATAATGCATTTTTCTTTCTCTCTCTCTCCTCATTTTTTCTACAAGCAAAATTCCGGTAAATTGTAGATGGAACTTAAGAAGGGCACATAAGTGTCCTTCAAAGTTATACTTCATTTGAACTTCATGTGCTTCTGCCGTCGTAACCACGAAGATTTCATCTTCATACAGTTTAAAAATCGCAGGCACAATGGACAAATTAAGCACTTAGAGGTACACATCATCGGTAAATGTCCATTCAAACAATGCGATCCAACAATTCCCTTAGATGAGAGACCACGCATATTCGCCGCTTGGTAGGCATGACTGCTGACTCCTCATATTCTCAGAGGCCAGATAAATCTCTCACTCGAGGGCCTTCCTTAGTCAAGGTAGGACTGACAACAGTCGAGATCACTGCCAAGGGTCTACTGCGAATGCTTTACTACTGTCCTTTCCCTTCTCAACCCATTATCTTACTTCCTTCTCCAACCAATCTTCTCAATTTCTTTATTTCCCTTTCTTTTACTTTTAAAAGAGCTCCCTCCCTCTCATCTTTGCCTCAGCCAGATAGGGGATCGCTAGGTTACAGTAGTGCACGGTGAACTATGTCAAGGCATCCCTGCGGTAAGGATGCCTTGAAGCAGACATCCAAGTGACGGTACTTCCCAATAGCAACCTGGCCAGTCTTATTAAGCCAAACATATTAACCCAAAACTCACACCTTTCCCTGGACTGTTCCGCAGCGTGTTGTTTCTTCACGCAGAAGACAAGCTGTACTCAGGGCAGCCTTAGACACCACCGCACGGGCCACAGCTACACATAGATTCATGCGAACCTGTGTCATTACACTTACTTCAATAACTTTATAACTTTTTGTGTTTTATTAATATGTCATATTTAAACTTAAGTATACACTGAGTGATTACTGAATTATGACCACCTACTTAATACTTCGTAGGTCCTCCTTTTGCCCTCAGTATAGCAGCTATCCGACTTGGCATTGATTCAACAAGATATCGGAAGCGTTCCGGAGGTATGGCCAACCAAGCTGTGTGTAATGCGGTCAGCAATGCAGGTATGGAGGTGATTGGTGTATCCAGACGCCTGATATGGCTTTCAATAGTGTCTGACAAGTGCTCTATGGGATTGATATCGGCGGAATTCGGAGGCCAATCGATATGCTGGAAATCAGAACTGTGTTCCTCAAACCACTCCTGCACAACAAGTGCCCGATGGCTCAGTGAACTGTCATCTTGGAAGACACCATCACTATTCGGTAAAAAGTGAAACATACAGGGGTGTACACATCAGCAAACAGATGACGATAGCGGAAACCACTGATACGTTGTTCCGCATACACCAGGGGTTCAAGTTCCTGACAGTGAAACATGTCCCATACAATACAACCGCTGATCCACCGGCCTGCACTTTTGGTACCATGCATGATGGATCAAGAACCTCAGGTCGTTGACGCCAAATCCGTACACGACCATCCACGGTGTGGAGTAAATGACGTGACTCATACGGCCAGCACACCTTCTTCCAGTCTTCTAAGGTCTAACTTACATGCTCTTTGCACCAGGCGAGTCGTTTACGCCGATGAACCTTGGTTAGGAAAGGATGCCGTAGGGGTTGTCTGCTGGTATAGCCCATACGTGCGAGCGTGCGACGCATGGTCATGCCAGATATTGTTCCGGTTTGGCCCATGTTGTATTGGGTAGCCAACTTTTCAACAGTGCTGCGCCTGTACGATTTGTCGGACCCGGCGCTCACCTCTAACATCAACCGTTCGTTGTACTTTGCAGTTTTGCCGTCTGGTCGTGTTTGACATTTTGATGCCAGTCCTGGTACACTTTAACTACGGCGGCTCTCAAACACCACACCAGTTCAGCCGTTAGGGAAATCGAGGCACTAGCTCGTCGAGCACCCACAATCTGTCCTTTATCAAAGTCCAATAAATCCTTCCTTTTACCCACCATGCTCGGAATTTTACTACCTACTGAACCACTGACACCTTATCTACATCTACTGTAAGATGTAGATCTTAAAAATTAAAATAGAAATATCTGTTTTGCTAAAATTAAATCCAAGAACGGCGATAGAAAGGGTGCATTAAGTTTAAAAATAGTAAGTATTAAGATTGTATATTTAGTTTTTAATTTAAATAAGTTTAAAGTTTGAAGAAACACTGGATTTGGGGATGGGAAAGTTATAGATGTATATGTTAAATAGCGAATAAACAGAAACAAGTAATTTAGAGTAATATAGAGAGCAAACAGAGACAGCGGTCAGCAGTAGGGAAGAGGTGCCATTTGAGAACAGGCGTGAAAGGGTTGCTGAGGGCAAGAACAGTAATTCGTGAAACGGGATTACGAAGCGCTTCTCTTTAGATCTAAGACACTGTAAGGAAGTAAATAGGAAATTATTGGATGTCCAGTGTTTGCGTCAAAAGAAAACGGCGTCAGGGTGCTGATATTTTGGTAAGTTGGCCATATTTAGAAGAGGTGTGAACACAAAATGGAGTGTTTCAGAGGTAACCGGCAAACACGAATAGGTCATACTGCCATGTGAAAAAAAATATATAAGAAATTTCTAGAGAAGGGTTGGTTTATGTGCTAGAGAGACAGCTGTGGTGAGTTGTTTTAGAAAATAGGAAGGAATGAAAATTTTAACAGCATGGGGATTGATTAGAGTCCTTGGAGGAGGCTTTCCAAACTTGAGAGAAAAAGAAAAGTTCGGGAGAAGAAAAGGGAGAAAGTGTCCCCTCTGTATCCGACTTCTCTGTGGTCAAGGGGAGAAGGTCGTGAGTTTGAGGGTTGAAGTAGGAGGAGATTTTTTGGTGGTCGGAGTTTACATCCGACCATGCATCCCTGCATCGGAAGGCAGGGATAGGCCATGAAATCGGTGGTTAATTTTAAAGATATGTGAGCCAAGAAGAAATGGAAGAAAGCCTTGTCCGGCATCGGAAGGCAGTGTGCCCAAGAAATGAAACAAAGCCTGTCCACCAATAAGGAAAGCAGAGTTTCCAAGAAATGGAAGAAAGCCCGTCTGCTACAAAGGAAGCCTGAGCGTAAGCGAATTAGAAGTTGTGGCCATTCCAGAACGTAAGTCTGTTCCTGGTTTTTTCTTGAATCCTGACCTCAAGGACTCATAACTTAGCTCTGTAAGGAATTGAGTGATAGTCCTTTTAAAAAAGGAAAATTCCTGTTGTATTAGGTAAGTTACTTACTAAGGTTGAGACAAATTGTAATGAATGTTAATGATTATGAAATAATAAAAGGGTGGTACGGGGGTAAATAAAGGGAAAGTAATAAAATAAAGGAATTAGTAAAGAAATTGTATTTATAGGGGTAATACTGTAAGGATTTATTAACCTGTGTCATTAAATTAGGCCAGGTGCCAACACAAGATAACATACCAAATGAGGTGTAAAGAGAAAGAAATTTCATTAATAGAGAAACGTCAAGAGTAAAGAGGGATAACTAAGATGATATCTAGAGTAATTAAGGTAGAATGAAGGATTTATAGTGAACATTACTGAGGTAAGGGGACATCAGTGGCGCCACAGTAGCCAGGTGAGCAGGAACGGCAAACGTAGCATGCTCTTTTTGATTAGATCGGGGTTCTAGCCCGTGACCACCGAATACGGAGGATTTGGAAAGGTCAGTGAATGACCACCGCATATCCCCGGAGCAATATGGCCTTAGTTGCTAATGCTCCTAAAAACCAAATAACAACAACATAACAACAACAGGACATTAGTTGCAATGGACTTCATGTGTTGAAAGTTAGAAAAAAAATGTATAGAAAAAGTAATGAGTTGAAATGAGTTTTTCTGATGTGAGCGATAAAAATTGGTAATGGAAGAGAATGATATAGAAAAAACATTGAAGATTCATATTAACTAAGATTCAACTGATATAAACTGATGTTAATAATTTGTAAATTGAGAATAGTTGATGAGAGAGAGGTAGTGTATTGTACTGTAGTATGGTTCAAATATATGGAAATGGTATGCTTTGTATGTGTTTGTATGCAAAGGGAGACACAGGTAATTATAGACCTGTTAGTTTAACTTCTGTTCAGGGAAACTAATGGAGGCACTGGTTAAAGAAGCATTGCAGGATCATCTAGACAAGACTTCAGTTATAGC
Organism: Mastigoproctus giganteus; assembly: GCF_048544385.1. Taxonomy (NCBI): domain Eukaryota; kingdom Metazoa; phylum Arthropoda; class Arachnida; order Uropygi; family Thelyphonidae; genus Mastigoproctus; species Mastigoproctus giganteus. The sequence goes on along the minus strand of NC_143587.1, from coordinate 71,365,220 downwards.
TCGGATACAGCATGGGTTTGTTAAGGGAAAGTCTCGTCTGACCAATTTGATTGGATACTATGATGTAGTCACAAAGGAACTGGATGCAAAGAATAATTTTGATATCATATATTTGGATTTCAGGAAAGCTTTTGACACTGTTGCGCATGGAAGACTATTGTACAAATTGGAGCAGAATGGAATTAAGGGTAAGTTGCTACAGTGGATAAAAGGATGGTTAAGTGGGAGAAGACAGAGGGTGGTAATCAATGGGTTTTGAAAAGGCTTTTGATACTGTTGCACATGGAAGACTGCTGTACAAATTGGAGCAGTGTGGCATTGGAGGCAAATTGCTGCTATGGATAAAAGGATAGTTGAGTGGGAGAAGACAAAGAGTGGTAGTCAATGGATACTGCTTTTCGTGGACTAATGTTATTAGTGTAGTCCCCCGGGGTTCGGTGTTGAGTCCATCATTATTGTTTTTCTGTATTCATTAATGATATTAATGATGGTATATCAAGCTTAATGTCCAAGTTTGCAGACGATACGAAGGCTGGCAGGGTTGTTAATAACAACAATGACATTACGCTGCTGCAACAAGATCTAGAAAAGTTGAGCAGATGGGTTGAGAGGTGGCAACTAAAATTTAACATTGACAAATGTAAAGTGCTGCATATAGGAAGCAGTAACCCCAGATTGACGTATCAACTGTGTGACGGTACTACGCTGACAGTGGTAGAGAGTGAAAAGGACCTGGGGGTAATTGTGCAGGCAGATATGAACTTTTCTGAGCAGTGCAGACGGTCTGCAAGAGTAGCTCATGGTGTCTTGTCAATGATATACATGAATTTTTCTAGCAGGGATAAGGAGGTGATTATCCCCTTGTAGAAAGCAATGGTCAGGCCACACCTTGAGTACTGTATACAGGTCTGGAGGCCTCATTTCAAGAATGATGTTGAGCGGCTGGAACGAGTACAGAGAAGGGCAACAAGGTTAGTGAACGGAACGAAGGGTTGCTCTTACGAAGAAAGGCTTAAGTTTTTCAGATTATAGTGCTTAGAGACTAGGCACCTGCTAGATGATCTGATTGAGGTGTATAAAGCCTTGAATGGTTTGAGCATGCTCAATGCTGATGGGATCCTTCCTCTTGCTCAGAATAATCTCCTGAGAGGGAATAAATTCAAAATGAGGAAAGAAAATTGTAGGATAGATAGCGGAAGTTTGCCTTTAGTCAGCAGGTGGTTGGTTGCTGGAACAAACTTCCATCTGTCGTTGTAGAAGTTGATAGCTTAAACAGATTCAAGGCAAAACTAGACAAACATTTGGAGCGAGTGGATGGGTGAAATTAGAAGGGTGTATGTGTGTGTTTTTTTGGCTGATGCTATATAAGCTTGCTTTCTTGCATCATGTGCCATTGCTAATGCTAATGTAATTATTTGTTTTTTTTTTTATGTAAATGCTGTATATAATATTCATTAAAGGTTGTAAATTTTTTGTAAATAAATGTGTGTCTTTAATGTTCTGCTAACACCGGCTTTACACACCCTAGAATCTAGAATTTTCTCTGAATTGCAGTCAGATTTGTGTTTGTGGGGTGCGATTGTGACTTCAGTAGGGTGGAAGTCAAACAAAACAAACTCAACAAAAAACAAGCCAAGTAATAACATTTTTATATCCCCCCACACACACAGACACTACTAGGTCGACTAATTCCGCACTCTCGTACCTCACGTGGTCAACGGGTCGCATTCAGTTTTCATAGGGATGGTCATAATTCAGTGATCACTCAGTGTATGTATCTGTGCTTTAAAAGGAATTACAAAAAAAAAATTGCCTCTTAACTATCCTGATATTACTAATTAAGAATACTCTCTCGCTGCATTTTATTTCCGCACAGAGTAGCAAGGAACTTTGCTCTTAGCAAACTCCTACGGAAATCAAATGCCACTGAATAGTTAAAGACATTTTATGATAATCATAAATTAATTCAAAACACTCACTGCAAAGTGTATCATCCAGCAAATCTGAAATAGTATCGTTATCGGCGTTATAAATAGTATCATTGCAACCAGAGGGTAAAGTGGCGTCTATGGCTTTCACTGAGGTGCTCAAGGACAGCACAACAGCAAATAAGAGCAGAACTGTCTTGCCGGTTTCCATTCTTCTAGTGATCTTGATGTAATATGGGTATGGCGACTGTTGCCTCTATTTTATATATTGCTGTAACACGTCTATTTGACACACAAAATTAATTTATGTTGAAAAATGTGACTCGGCATAATGACTTCGCTCGCTCTGTCAGGAAATTTAAATGTTAGCCGTGCTTTTGAACGGTACGAATAGCTGTTAAAGAAGTATGCGTAATGCTTTTAATTAAGTGTTTATGAAATTTAACGAATTAAACAAGATGCTCGCTGATCAAGCATTCGAATATGATGAATTTATCTTTGAATGGTGACCTTTATCGACATATTTGTCCGGGTTACTTCTCTCATCGATTACTAATTCTTTTTAAGAAGATGGCTTCGCATGTTTTCTTTCTTTTCATTTAACTGAAAGTATTTGTCACTTGCTTATGACACAAATGGCAAATGAGAAATGAGAGGTCTATTACAAGTGTCCTCTGACACTTTCTGCTATTTGGATTTCAAATCCATTACCGTTCATGGTACATAGGTTGTCCGTTTATTACTACGATTACCATAGAACTTTTCATCCAGAAAAATCAGGTAAAACGATTATAGACTATGCACAATTTATGGACACAATAAGCCATTGATACATGAGCATCGGCTGTGGAACCTCTAACCTGAAAATATTTCATTTTGTGCTACTACCATAAGAGCTGGCGTATTCCCACTGGTGCTGATGTTTTAAGAAACGTGCAAAAGGCAACTTAAGGATAATAAAAAAAAATATTGTTTGATCTACTTGGAAATTTCGGACAATTTCATTGCGGCGCTATTGTAAATGGCATCCTGGATCTTTTTAGATATATACCTATCACCAACAGGTGGCATGGCCTTCATGTTATTTAAAGAAATCTAGCAATGTGACATGGACTTCATTACGTATGGGTCAAGGTTGCCGCTCTTTAATTCTATTGTAACAGAATTAAAGAGCAGCAACTCTTAATTTTGACCTTAACAATATACTGCAATGAAGAGAAGGGTCGACATCTCGGTATGTTTAATTCACTGACTTATAGGTGAGCTGAGTGAGATAATAAAACGTGATTTTGTAAGAGATATGGTTACTTATGTTCTTAGATAATGGGGTGCATAATTAAAGAGTTTAATTTATCACGCCAAGCCATTATTGAACTTGCAGTCACATCGAACAGCATGTATATAATAAGAATGATGAATAAGAAATTGAGACGCGCTGACTAAATCAGTCCTCAAACCTTGACCAACACTGAATAATCATTTTATTAGGTACAAACTAAAAAAAACTAAACTATTTTATTAGGATCACCTGGAAATTTAATTTAAACTACACATGTGCATTATGTCAGTAAAATGCGTGTGTTCTCTGCTCGATCTGCCTGCTTCGTTGGACGAAAGGCCCCAGTTTTTCCGGTGGGGAAAACCTTGTGATTTACGCCTGAGACCGACTAACTCAGCCACTCTTTGAAAAAAGCGATGAAAGTTCCTCGCCTCATCAACGGGATTCGAACCGGGGCCTTTTCCCCCCGGTGTGGAAAGGGCGGTTACAATACCACTGTGCTACCGCGCAGACGCTTTATTAGGTACATAGCAGCATAATACTTAGGGTCAGTTATGTACTCTGATGGAATGCAGAAAAACTGCAAAAGCCAGAAAAAAGTGTCATCTTTGGTTTATGTAGTATTGTGTTTTGTTCTGTTGTTATGTTTCTGGCTGCTTGACTGCAGGCATAATAATAAAAAAAAATGAGTGGAGGAGATAGGAGTAGAATGGGAGTAACAGTAGGAGAAGAAAGATGAAGAAAAAAATTCCACTAGAGGGAGAAGGGGAAGGGGTGAAGAATTGGAGAACTCCTGGATTGGGGGAACCACCCAACCCAACCAAGAGAAAGAATGCAGGACTATGAGTCTGTGAAGTGGAGCGCCGTCTGGTAGTTAGCAGGGGTGCCAAAGCCCTGTCCCACATTACGTATTCATGGATAACTGTGGAGGATCCTACCTCAGGAGGGGTTTGCAGTTTAATCTTACCCCGAAGAGGTCAGAAAATTATCCTACTCTTGAGGTTTAGCAGTTAATCCTACCCTTGAGGTTTAGCAGTTAATCGTACCCCAGAAGGGGTTCGCAGTAAATCCTACCCCCTAAAAGAACACATCCTACTCAGCAAGCACAACTCCTAAGAGGATCCTCAATCCAGAGGAGTGCCAGCAGAGGTCTCAACCACATTAGAGTTTTAGGAAGAAGAGGAGCAATGACAGTAGATGATCATGTTCTTAAAAGGACCTGATCATGGGGTGTTTCTTCGCTAAATCATTCGTCTCAGTTGGAACGTTGACTGTACAAATTCAGTAAGGGCAAGTTAACAAGTCTCATCGTGGAGGCAGAGGTGTTCTGGTGTCAGAGATTAGCTTGGAATTTGGTTATAAGCCTAATCGTGAAGTCATCGTAAAGGAGGCAGGTGTACATCACATGGTCCCTGGTTTCAAGTTCTTCACAAGTGCAAAGACGATCCTGCTCTTTCTCTAAGTCAACGAGTTTTTGTTTGAAAGGACCATATCTTGTCAGGATGAAAGTTGCTTGAATTCCCGGTAAAAACCAGAAAGGAGGCTTGGGCATGTGAAGGTAACAGAGGGAAGAAATAGCTTGGTTATGGCGCCTTTGGTGGTATTGTTCCGGAAGTCTTGCTAGATTCCAAGGAGGTTGTCGGTAACACGCCTACATTCTGTCTTAGGATCATATGCTAAGCCAAGCTGGAAGTCAGAGATTTATGTCGGTGTTCCTTTCTTTAAGTTGTAGAAGAGACCTCTCTTAATCACCTGAAGATAGAAGGGCATGAATCAGCGCCACATTAAGAACAAAGCCTGATCACTGTGTGTTTGACGACATCGTAAGTGGGCCATAAGAAGTACATAAAGCTGCATCGCTGCACAGAATTGAGAAAAGCGATAGCAAGAGTTGAATGTAGCAGAAAATCCTACCCCCTCACGGAGTGAAAAAAGCCCATGAAAGTTCCTCGCCTCATCAACGAGATTCGAACCAAGGCTTTTTCCACCCGGTGTGGGGAGGATGGTTACGATAAAACTGTGCTACCGCGCAGAGGCTTTATTAGGTAAATAGTGGATGGATTTTCTGCTACATTCAACTCTTGGTTTTGCTTTTTCAATTCTGTGCAGCGATGTGGCTTTATGTATTTCTTATTTCAAAATCTATTTTATTTTCTGTGCATAATGGAAAGCTAACTTACATTGCAAAAATAAATAAATAAAAAATCACAGTGTGATATTTGCGAGATAATTTTTGTTAATCATAACATTCTGCAAAAAAAGAAGGCAACACATTTCATAGTTAACTATTTTATTACATTTTGAATGTCTTACATGTAAATTATAATACAACTATACAATTATTCATTAAATCTAGTAATTTGATTACTATAATTCATCAGAAAGTATTTTACTTTAAATTTAGCTCTTTTTCGATGTTTGAAGTTTAAGTTTATGTGTTGCTTTTAATTCTTACTTTTTCTTTTTACAATAATTGTTGAATAAAATATTGATAATGGTATTAATTAGCCAATATAAAATTATTTCTCCAAAATCACCATTTTTACAAACACCATTCAAAGAAAATTCACCGGTTCCAACGAATTTGACAAAATGTTGATAAGAAAGCTCTCTGATTATGTAACTTTTAGAATTCTTTCTCTAGGCTTTGCGACGATATACTTTTTGAAATAATCTATAACAATATACAGCAACGGCAATTGCGTTTGATTCAGGGTGCAGCAGTCCACCACCATCTATAAGATAAACAACATGAGCTGTGCAGGATTTGCAAATATTATATTAATTGAATTATTATCACTTACAATTGCTACAACATTATAACTAATTTTCTCCAAGCCCGCAATAATCTTTTTCAAAACTGCTATAAGTTTTTTGCAGTAATTTTTTTTCACGGATAATATATAAATCACATATTTGTAATTTGGCGAAAAGCGTATCTACATATGCACTTGTAGATACGCCAGTACCATCAAAAGAATCTTCCAGTATGTTTCCACCTTTGTAATCAATAATGTTTCAGACGAATTTCATCTATTAATAAATTTTGCGTTCTGGAGTATTTAAAAAGGCCAAGTTCTGTTTAGCATGCATCAGAAAATGATTCTTTTACTGATCATCTGCAATTTTGCGTTTAGAGGAGCGCAGAGTCAACGAATGGTTCTTGGATCTGGAAGAAGTAGGAATGCAGAATGCTATAGAAATTTGTCGGCATATGGAGATATTCATAGTGTGTTCATATTCATATGTTGAAATTAGCGGACCCCAGGGTTCCCCCATTAGCCGCTCGTAAACACCTTGTGGTGGGGTCAACACAAATGCTTGCCACGCAAGGCGGCCAGGATCAAGTTACATCTTGCCACACTTAGAGAGGTCAAGTTCCTGTAAGTGCAATTGAGAAGAAATAGAAAGGATATATATACAAGTTAGGTGAAGTATCGGTAATGGATGGTACTGGGTAGAATAGAAGAGAGAAGGATCATCACAGAGGGACCCATCGTG